>NC_084753.1:22671309-22971309 GCF_033978785.1 Entelurus aequoreus | reverse complement strand
CAAGCTAGTTTTTTTTAATTCAATATGACAGTATAACAGTCATACTAAATATAAAAGTTATATAAACATAACTCCAAAACCAAACATGTGTCATGTCTAAAAATGTCTGTAATAATGTATTTATGTGAGTTTGTAAGGTTTGCAAAAACAAAAAGTAGTTTTTTACTCAATAGGAAAGTAATAATCTTGGAATCCTGAGATAATGCGAAAAAAGCAATAAAAATGTATTTAAACATAATTCCTAAACAACCCATGCAAAATGGGTAATAATGCCTGGACACATGTATCTTTGTTAGTTTTACTAGAAAAATGATGTTTTGTAAAGTTTGCAAAGACACAAGCTAGTTTTTTCAAATTAAATATGACAGTATAACAGTCCTACTGAATATGAAAGTTATCAAAACAAAGCTCCAAAACCAAACATCTGTTATGTCTAAAAATGCCTGTAATAATTTATTTATGTGAGTTTGTAAGGTTTGCAAAACAAAAAGTAGTTTTTTCCTCAATATGAAAGTAAGGATTTTAGAATTCCTGAGATAATGCGAAAAAAGCAATACAAATGTATTAAAACATAATTCCTAAACAACCCATGCAAAATGGGTAATAATGCCTGGAGACATGTATCTTTGTTAGTTTTACTAGAAAAATTATCTTTTGTAAAGTTTGCAAAGACACAAGCTAGTTTTTTCTTATTCAATATGACAGTATAACAGTCATACTAAATATGAAAGTTATATAAACATAACTCCAAAACCAAACATGTGTCATGTCTAAAAATGCCTGTATTAATGTATTAATGTGAGTTTGTAAGGTTTGCAAAAACAAAAACTATTTTTTTACTCAATATGAAAGTAATGATCTTAAATCCTGAGATAATGCAAAAAAAGCAATGAAAATGTATTTAAACATAATTCCTAAACAACCCATGCAAAATGGGTAATAATGCCTGGAGACATGTATCGTTGTTAGTTTTACTAGAAAAATGATCTTTTGTAAAGTTTGCAAAGACACAAGCTAGTTTTTTTTTATTCAATATGACAGTATAACAGTCATACTAAATATAAAAGTTATATAAACATAACTCCAAAACCAAACATGTGTCATGTCTAAAAATGCCTGTAATAATGTATTTATGTGAGTTTGTAAGGTTTGCAAAAACAAAAAGTAGTTTTTTCCTCAATATGAAAGTAAGGATTTTAGAATCCTAAATAATGCGAAAAAAGCAATAAAAATGTATTTAAAGATCATTCCTAAACAACCCATGCAAAATGGCTAATAATGCCTGGAGACATTTATCTTTGTTAGTTTTACTAGAAAAATGATATTTTGTAAAGTTTGCAAAGACACAAGCTAGTTTTTTTTTTATTCAATATGACAGTATAACAGTCATATTAAATATAAAAGTTATATAAACATAACTCCAAAACCAAACATGTGTCATGTCTAAAAATGCCTGTAATAATGTATTTATGTGAGTTTCTAAGGTTTGCAAAAACAAAAAGTAGTTTTTTACTCAATATGAAAGTAATGATCAAGAATCCTGAGATAATGCGAAAAAAGCAATAAAAATGTATTTAAACATAATTCCTAAACAACCCATGCAAAATGGGTAATAATGCCTGGAGACATGTATCTTTGTTAGTTTTACTAGAAAAATGATCTTTTGTAAAGTTTGCAAAGACACCAGCTATTTTTTTTTAATTCAATATGACAGTATAACAGTCATACTAAATATAAAAGTTATATAAACATAACTCCAGAACCAAACGTGTGTCATGTCTAAAATTGCTTATAATAATGTATTCATGTGATTTGTAAGGTTTGCAAAAAAAAAAAGTAGTGTTTTACTCAATATGAAAGTAATGATCTTAGAATCCTGAGATAATGCGAAAAAAGCAATACAAATGTATTCAAACACAATTTTTAAACCAAACATGTGAATTGTCTAAAAATGCCTGTAATATTGAATCTATGTAAGTTTTACTAGAATCAATTGTTTTTGTAAGGTTTGCAAATACAAAAATTAGGTTTTACACATAGTGACATTATAACTTTAACACTCAATATGAAAGTTATTTAATTATAACTCCTAAATACACATGAAACATGTCTAATAGCGTGAAAAAAATTATCTTTGTGAGTGTTGCTAGAAACATTTTCTTTTGTAAGGTTTGCAAAGACACAAGTTAGATTTTTTTAACTCAATATGACAGTATAACGCCACACTCAATATGACAGTTATTTAAACATAACTCCTAAACCACACCTGAAAAATGGCTAATAATGCCTGAAATAATGCATCTTTGTGAGTTTTACTGGAAACATATGCTTTTTTTAAGGCTTGCAAACACAAAAATTATTTGTATTGTATTATGTATTACAACATAATTCCTAAACCAAACATGCAAAATGTCTGAAAATGCCTGTAATATTTAATCCATGTGAGTTTTATTTGAATCAGTTATATGGTTTGCTAATACAAAAATTGGGTTTTATGACAAACACAAGTTAGTTTTTTTACTCAATATAACAGTTTAGCTGTCATACTATATATGAAAGTTATATAAACATAACTCCAAAACCAAACCATTATGTCCAAAACTGCCTGTAATATTGTATATATGTGAGTTTTACCAGAATCAGGGTTGCAAATACAAAAATTGGGTTTTATGACAGTATACTGTCACACTCAATATGACAGTTATTTAAACATAACTCAAACAACACATGCAAAATAGCTAATAATGCCTGGAGCATGTATCTTAGTTAGTTTTACTAGAAAAATGGTATTTTGTAAGGTTTGCAAAGACACAAGTTAGTTGTTGTTTTTATTCAATATGACAGTATAACTGTCATACTAAATATGAAAGTTATATAAACATAACTCTAAAACCAAACATGCTTTGTGTCTAAAAATGCCTGTAATATTGTATCTGTGTGAGTTGAACTAGATTTAGTTGTTTTTGTAAGGTTTGCAAATACAAAATAAGGGTTTTACTCACTATGACAGTTTACTGTCACACTCAATCTGACAGTTATTTATTTAAACATAACTCCTAAACCACACATGCAAAATGGCTAATAATGCCTGGAGATATGTATCTTTGTGAGTTTTACTAGAAACATTATATTGTGTAAGGTTTAGTTAGTTTTTGTAGTCAATCTGACAGTATAACTGTCATTCTAAATCCATCCATTTTCTTCCGCTTATCCGAGGTCGGGTTGCGGGGGCAGCAGCCTGAGCAGAAAATCCCAGACTTCCCTCTCCCCAGCCACTTCGTCCAGCTCTTCTCTGGGTATTCCGAGGCGTTCCCAGGCCAGCCGGGGACATAGTCTTTCCAATGTGTCCTAGGTCTTCCCCGTGGCCTCCTGCTACACCTCCCTAGAGGCGTTCGGGTGGCATCCTGAGCAGATGCCCGAACCACCTCATGGCTCCTCTCAATGTGGAGGAGCAGCGACTTTACTTTGAGTTCCTCCCGGATGACAGAGCTTCTCACCCTGTCTCTAAGGGAGAGACCCACCACCCGGCAGAGGAAACGCATTTCGGCCGCTTGTCCTTTCGGTCATAACCCAAAGCTGGGAACGTAGATCGACGGTAAATTGAGAGCTTTTCCTTCTGGCTCAGCTCCTTCTTCACCACAACGGATCGATATAGCGTCCTCAATACTGAAGACGCCGAACCAAACCGCCTGTGGATCTCTCGATCCACTCTATCCTCACTCGTGAACAAGACTTGTTGGTACTTGAACTCCTCCACTTGGGGCAAGATCTCCTCCCCAACCTGGAGATGGCACTCGACCCTTTCCTGCGCGAGAACCATGGACTTGGACTTGGAGGTGCTGATTCTCATCCCAGTCGTTTCAACTCAAGGACCCTGCTGAGAGTATAGACCTGGTCTACCGTTCCACGACCAGGACGAAAACCACACTGTTCGTCCTGGATCCAAGTTTCCTCCTCTCCAGTACACATGAATAGACCTTACCGGGAAGGCTGAGGAGTGTGTTTCACGATAGTTGGAACACACCCTCCGGTTCCCCTTCTTAAAGAGAGGAACCACCACCCCGGTCTGCCAATCCAGAGGTACCACCCCCAATGTTCACGCGATGTTGCAGAGTCTTGTCAACCAAGACAGCCCCACAGTATCCAGAGCCTTAAGGAACTCATCCACCACCGGGGCCTTGCCACAGAGGAGCTTTTTAACTACCTAGGCAACCTAAGCCCCAGAAATAGGAGAGTCCACCACAGATTCCCCAGGCACTGCTTGGCCTGTCGGTATGCCCGCTGCCTCTGGAGTCCCATGAGCCAAAAGGACCCGATAGGCTCTTTCTTCAGCTTGACGGCATCCCTCCCTGCTGGTGGCCACCAGCGAGTTCTAGGATTACCGCCACGACAGGCACCAAACACCTTGCGGCCACAGCTCCAATCAGCAGGCTCGACAAGAGAGGCACGGAACATGGTCCACTCAGACTCAATGTCCAGCACCTCCCTCGTGACATGTTTAAAGTTCTTCCTTATGTTTGAACATTGTGTTTGTTATGGACAATCCGTGACGAGCACAAAAGTCCAATAACAAAGCACCACTTGGGTTCAGATCCGGGTGGCCATTTTTCCCAATCACGACTCTCCAGGTTTCACTGTCCTTGCCAACATGAGCATTGAAGTCCCCCAACAGAACAAGGGAATCACCCGAGGGAGCACTCTCCAGTACTCCCTCAAGGGAATCCAAAAAGAGTGGGTACTCTGAGCTGCTGTTTGGTGCGTAAACACAAACAACAGTCAGGACCCGTCACCCAACCCGAAGGCGGAGGGAAGCTACCATCTCGTCTACTGGGTTAAAGTCCAACGTGCAGGCTTTGAGCAACAACAATTGCCACCCCAGCCTCTCATTGCTTGCAACGCCAGAGTGGAAGAGAGTCCAGCCCCTCTTGAGAGAACAGGTTCCAGAGCCCTTGCTGTGCGTCGAAGTGAGTCCAACTATATCTAGCCGGAACTTCTTCACCTCGCGCACCAGCTCAGGCTCTTTCCCTCCCAGCGAGGTGACGTTCCACGTCCCAAGAGCGAGCTTATGTAGCCGATAATCGGACTGCCAAGTGCCCTGCCTTCGGCTGCCGCCCAGTTCACACTGCATCCGACCTCTATGACCTCAATGGGCCCATGAGTGGTGAGCCCATTGGAGGGTTGACCCACGTTGCCTCTTCGAGCTGAGCCCGGCAGGGCCCCATGGAGACAGGCCCGGCCACCAGTCGCTCGCCATCGTGCCCCACCTCTGCGCCTGGCTCCACAGGGGAGCCACGGTGACCTGCGCCTGGGCGAGAAAAAATCTAGGTCCTCGATTTGTACTTTTCATAAAGGTCTTTGAGCTGCTCTTTGTCTGATCCCTCACCTAGGACCTTTTCTCAGGGGATCCCGAGGCGTTCCCAGGCCAGCCGGGAGACATAGTGTTCCCAATGTGTCCTGGGTCTTCCCCGTGGCCTCCAGGATGACAGAGCTTCACCTTCACCAGGGGTGTCAAACTCAAATACAGAGTGGGCCAAAGTTTAAAACTGAACAAAGCCGCGGGCCAAGGTTGAACAAATTAACCTTTTAATAGGGACCCAAACACGTTTTGCATTGAATATTGAACAAGCAAGGCTTATATAACTTTATAGTGACATGCAAAATGGAGTTTCAAATAATAATAATTCTAATTAAAAAATATCAATTGCATATCAAATATAATTTAAATACAAATTGAATGCCTCTTTTCTATTTGCAGCCTTCTGAGGTAAATATCAACATTAACTTTATCCACAGGCTAATACATTTGAAAATAAAATAACAATGAATAAAACAACCATTCAGGACTTTAAACTGCTCAGTTTGCAACACACTGATCTAATTTGATGTGCCCAAGCCAGATACCTGGCATCTTTTTTTAGATGCTAGTTCTTTAATGTCGGGGCTCAGGCTTTGAGCTGAGGCAACTTTCATTATCGAACAAGATGTTCAACAGTCATATCTCGTACACCCAATTCTAACATCATTCAGACCCAGTCACAAGATACGTGCAGCTACAGCACGCATACACAAATGAATGCAACGCATACTTCATCAACAGCGATACAGGTTACACTGAGGATGCCAGTATAAAAAACTTTAACACTGTTAGAAATATACGCCACACTGTGAACCCACACCAAACAAAAATAAAAAACACTTTTCGGGAGAACATCCGCACCGTAACACAACATAAACACAAAAGAACAAATACCCAGAATCTTTTGCAGCACTAACTCTTTCGGGACGCTACAAAATACACCCCCGCTACCACCAAACCTCCCCCCCCCAACACACACACCTTGTAGCGTCTCGGAAGATTTAGTGCTACAAAGGGTTCTGGGTATTTGTTGTGTTGTGTTTATGTTGTGTTACGGTGCGGATGTTCCCCCAAAATGTGTTTGTCATTCTTGTTTGGTGTGGATTCACAGTGTGGCGTATATTTCTAAAAGTGTTAAAGTTTTTTATTTGGCTACCGTCAGTGTAACCTGTATCGCTGATGATGAAGTATGCGTTGCATTCAATTGTGTGTGGGTGCAGAAGCTGCACTGACATGAAACTGGGCTGGCACTCGTTTGACTAGCTGGAAAAAAAAAAAAATTCGGGAGGAGTGCTGGAGTCACTCCCGGGAGGGTTGGCAAGTATTAGAAGTAGCGGCACTGCCGCAATGAATAATCAAAGGTCCAGCTTTAGTGTTAATTTGATATTGCCTCAAGGGCCAAGTCAAATTACACGTTGGGCCAAATTTGGCCCACGGGCCAGAGTTTGACACCCATGACCTTCACTGTAAAAAATTACTGTAAAAATAAAAAATAAAATTACAGCTATATACTCCATCCATCCATCCATTTTCTACCGCTTATTCCCTTCGGGGTCGCGGGGGGGGCTGGAGCCTATCTCAGCTACAATCAGGCGGAAGGCGGGGTATACCCTGGACAAGTCGCCACCTCATCGCAGGGCCAACACAGATAGACAGACAACATTCACACTCACATTCACACACTAGGGCCAATTTAGTGTTGCCAATCAACCTATCATGTTCTTCTTAAATGCAGTTAAGTACTGTAAATTTTGTTGCATTTTTCAAAAAATATCGACCAGCAGTAAGTTACTGTAAAACCTACAGTGTACTGTATAGTATATATGACTGATATGTATAGCGCAGAAGGTTTACCTTGTAATATTGTCTCATGTAGCGCGAAGTGCGATGATATACGGGCCTTTCTCCTGCATTTGAAAAGTCATATTACCGAAGGTAGGACAGTTACGTGCCCCTTCAGTCAATGTGAAAAAAGATTTACAGTTAAGTCTACTTTCACATCGCACGTGTCAAGGAAGCACTACGGCTACACTGAACGAAGTTTGACTTGATCAACAGCAAATCCAAGCAGCTCTTGTGTTATTAACACTGATGATGACTATTGTGATATGCAACTTGAGGATTCAGGATATTCCTGTTATGAAGACATGGAGGTCTACTTGCATTAAAAAAATGTTCACAGCACTGAAAAAAGGTTGAGAACCACTGCCTTAGGACAGTGGTTCTCAACCTTTTTTCAGTGATGTACCCCTGTGAACATTTTTTAAATTCAAGTACCCCCTAATCAGAGCAAAGCATTTTTGGTTGAAAAAAAGAGATAAAGAAGTAAAATACAGCACTATGTCATCAGTTTCTGATTTATTAAATTGTATAACAGTGCAAAATATTGCTCATTTGTTGTGGTCTTTCTTGAACTATTTGGAAAAAAAGATATAAAAATAACTAAAAACTTGTTGAAAAATAACCAAGTGATTCAATTATAAATAAAGATTTTTACACATAGAAGTAATCAACTTAAAGTGCCCTCTTTGGGGATTGTAATAGAGATCCATCTGGATTCATGAACTTCATTCTCAACATTTCTTCACAAAAAAAGAAATCTTTAACATCAATATTTATGGAACATGTCCACTACGCTTTAACCAAGCCTCCATTGTTTTCTACATGGATAGTTGATTGACAGTTGGTGCCGTGTGGCACCGCCAGGTAGAGTCAAACCATCATGGCATGGGGGAAACTCTGGCTTTATGGTAATGAATGGAATAGCCTACTTGATTAGTTGTTCAGTTTATGAACTTACATTCATATTTTGTCGAAGTATTATTCAATAAATATATTTATAAAGGATTTTTAAATTGTTGCTATTTTTAGAATATTTAAAAAAAATCTCACGTACCCCTTGGCATACCTTCAAGTACCCCCAGGAGTACGCGTACCCCCATTTGAGAACCACTGCCTTAGGAGACTAGATGTAAACAGAGGAAAGAGAGAGCGAGTGAGGTGGCCATTCCAAATACTTTTAAAATGCTACCCATATTGGATACTGTTTAGGAACATAAACTGCATTTCTTGACTGTACCAGTTGCTGGTGACAAAGTCACAATAAAACGTTGGATGATCAGCATGGAAGGTGATGTCATCTGCAAAGGCGTCCAACCTAGCTTAATCTCAGGGCTTGCTGCCCTTCTTGCCACCTACTATGTGTTCAACTTGGAATACCAAGAGGAAGGTCCTCGGACATTGGAATTTGTTCAAAGGTAAATCCTCTTGATACTGTTAAAATACTGTTAGGATATTTTATTTTATATTTCTCACCTCTGTTCAGGAATTTGACTTGTCATTTCCCCAATTGTGTGCCTTAAATCAATGACTCTTCTGTTCCTTTGTGTACCTTCTTATTAGGGACCGAAGCACCAGTTTGACTCTAGGATACAGAGAAGGTAGGTAATGTGCAGGTAAAGATATGTTGACTGGGTCAAAGAAGGAAGCACCTGTTTGACCCCAGGATGCAGAAAAAGTAGGTAATTTGCAGGTAAAGATATGTTGACTGGATGATGGCAGGAAGCACCAGCTTGACCCGAGAATGCAGAGCAAGTAGGTAATGTGCGGGTGAAGATATGTTGAATGGGTAAAGGCAGGAAGCACCAGTGTGACCCCACCATGCAGGGAAGGTAGGTAATGTGCGGGTGAAGGTATGTTGAATGGGTGAAAGAAGGAAGCGCAGGTGTGGTCGAGGCCATGCAGACAAGGTAGGTATGTGCAGGTGAAGATATGTTGTATGGTGAAAGAAAGAAGCACCAGTGTGACCCAAGGAAGCAGGGAAGTTAGGTAATGTGCAGGTAAAGATATGTTGAATGGGTGAAGGCAGGAAACACCAGCTAGACGCCAGGATACAGAGAAGGTAGGTAATGTGCAGGTAAAGATATGTTGAATGAGTACAGGCAGGAAACACCAGCTTGACTCCAGGATACAGAGAAGGTAGGTAATGTGCAGGTAACGATATGTTGAATGGGTAAAGGTAGAAAGCACCAGCGTGACCACACTATGCAGAGAAGGTAGGTAATGTGCAGGTAAAGATATGTTGAATGGGTAAAGGCAAGAAGCACCAGTGTGACCCCAGGATGCAGAGAAGATAGGTAATGAGCAGGTAACGATATGTTAAATGGGTGAAAGCAGGAAACATCAGCGTAAATACACGGTCCCGTAGATGGAGAGAAAACATAAATAGAGAGAGGGATTGGGGAGGCTTTAGCATTGTCTTCCTCTCTGAATTTGTCTTAATGGGTTTTAGAGCATTCACTCATCTACAGCTGTGGTTATGGTATAGGCTCACATATATCCTAAAACTGATATTAATATTTGTGCAGTGCATATTCCTAAATAACAATGTGAGGGGGGTTCTGTATCGACTGCAAGTAATCTTCAATCACAACAGAATATCTAATATGCTTTCTCTCTTTTTTAGGCGATTCATTGGCGTTAACCCTGAGAGGGGAACAAAGGCTAGCCAGGGAAAGGCGGTGTCCAAGAAGACCGGGAAGCTGGTCCAGAAAAAGGCAGCAACTGTAAATCCTCACGTAGCCACCCTTATAAAACATCTCACAGACTTTGAGTGGGGCTTTATGTAGCCGACAACTAAACACTGGACTCGTGTTCAGTGTTTTGTCTCCAGTTAGAAATTAAGTGGACATGTTATAAATGTTAAAATGCTTTACTGAAAATAAGAAGAATGCACTAAATGTACTTTGAATGTATTTGATGCACAATAAATAATTGGTTAATAAAAACATAATCTTGCAAAGCCATTTCTCCAGTCATTTTTATGCCAGCAGATTGCAGGGGTTTTGATTTTGAAAAATTAAAAGTTCAACTCATTAACTTCTAGTGGCATTATACTGTAAAGCTCAGTCTATAGTGCTTACAATTATTTTACTGTAATTAACTGTTAATGGATATTACAGTAGATACACTAAAATAACAGTGTAATGCCGCTAAACAGATGACAGTATTATGCTGTGAAGCGTATATTTGATACAGCACAGTACTGTGATACTTTTTACAGTAATAAACTGTAGTGATAAATCACAGTATGTGTGCTGTAGAAAAACAGTTTTATACTGGAACCATTAGCTGCCAGTAGGTTACTGTAATTAAACGGTGAAAATTCTTACAGTAAGGGAGAGACCCGCCACCCAGCGGAGAAAACTCATTTCGGCCGCTTGTACCCGTGATGTTGTCCTTTCGGTCATAACCCAAAGCTCATGACCATAGGTGAGGATGGGAACGTAGATTGACCGGTAAATTGAGAGCTTTTCCTTCTGGCGCAGCTCCTTCTTACCACAACGAATCGATATAGCGTCCTCATTACTGAAGACGCCGCACCGACCAGCCTGTGCATCTCACGATCCACTCTTCCCTCACTCATGAACAAGACTCCAGGTACTTGAACTCATCCACTTGGGGCAAGATCTCCTGCCCAACCTCGAGATGGCACTCCACCCTTTCCCGGGCGAGAACCTCGGACTTGGAGGTGCTGATTCTCATCCCAGTCGCTTCACACTCGGCTGCGAACCAATCCAATGAGAGCTGAAGATCCTGGCCAGTTAAAGCCATAAGGACCACATCATCTGCAAAAAGGAGAGACCTAATCCTGCAGCCACCAAACCGGATCCCCTCAACGCCATGACTGCGCCTAGAAATTCTGTCCATAAAATTTATGAACACATTTGGTGACAAAGGGCAGCCAACTTACTGCTGGCAATGCGGACCAAGCTCTGACACTGATCATACAGGGAGCGACCCGCCACAATCAGACATGCCGATACCCCATACTCTCTGAGCACTCCCCACAGGACTTCCCGGGGTGGCCACGGTCGAATGTCTTCTCCAAGTCCACAAAGCACATGTAGACTGGTTGGACAAACTCCCATGCACACTCAAGGTCCCTGCCGAGAGTATAGAGCTGGTCTACCGTTCCACGACCAGGACGAAAACCACACTGTTCGTCCTGGATCCGAGGTTCCTCCTCTCCAGTACACATGAATAGACCTTACCGGGAAGGCTGAGTAGTGTGATCTACGATAGTTGGAACACACCCTCCGGTTCCCCTTCTTAAAGAGAGGAACCACCACCCCGGTCTGCCAATCCAGAGGTACCGCCCCTGATGTCCACGCGATGTTGCAGAGTCTTGTCAACTAAAACAGCCCCACAGCATCCAGAGCCTTAAGGAACTCCGGATGGAGCTCATCCACCCCCGGGGCCTTGCCACCGAGGAGCTTTTAAAACTACCTTGGCAACCTCAGCCCCAGAAATAGGAGAGCCCACCACAAATTCCCCAGGCACTGCTTGGCCTGTCGGTATGCCCGCTGCCTCTGGAGTCCCATGAGCCAAAAGGACCAGATAAGCTCTTTCTTCAGCTTGACGGCATCCCGCACTGCTGGTGGCCACCAGCGGGTTCTAGGATTACCGCCACGACAGGCACCAAACACCTTGCGGCCACAGCTCCAATCAGCTGGCTTGACAAGAGAGGCAGTAGTAGTTCCATGATCCATTCAGACTCAATGTCCAGCACCTCCTTTGTGACATGTTCAAAGTTCCTCCGGAGGTGGAAAAAGAAACTCTCTCTGACAGGAGACTCTGCTAGGCATTCCCAAAAGACTCTCACAATGCGTTTGGGCCTGCCAGGTCTGTCCGGGATCCTACCCCACCATCGGAGCCAGCTCACCAGGTGGTGATCGGTAGAAAGCTCGCCCCTCTCTTCACCCGAGTGTCCAAAACATGAGGCCGCAAATCCCATGACACAACTACAAAGTCAATAATGGAACTGCGGCCGAGGGTGTCCTGGTGCCAAGTGCACATATGGACACCCTTATGTTTGAACATTGTGTTTGTTATGGACAATCCGTGACGAGCACAAAAGTCCAATAACAAAGCACCACTTGGGTTCAGATCCGGGTGGCCATTTTTCCCAATCACGACTCTCCAGGTTTCAAAGTCGTTGCCAACATGAGCGTTGAAGACCCCCAGCAGAACAAGGGAATCACCCGAGGGAGCACCCACAAGGGAATCCAAAAAGAGTGGGTACTCTGAGCTGCTGTTTGGTGCGTAAACACCAACAACAGTCAGGACCCGTCACCCAACCCGAAAGCGGGGGGAAGCTACCATCTCGTCTTCTGGGTTAAGTCCAACGTGCAGGCTTTGAGCCGGGGGGGCAACAAGAATTGCCAACCCAGCCTCTCATTACTTGCAACGCCAGAGTGGAAGAGAGTCCAACCCCTCTTGAGAGAACAGGTTCCAGAGCCCTTGCTGTGCGTCGAAGTGAGTCCAGCTTTATCTAGCCGGGAACTTCTCCACCTCGCGAGGTGACGTTCCACGTCCCAAGAGCGAGCTTATGTAGCCGATAATCGGACCGCCAAGTGCCCTGCCTTCGGCTTCCGCCCAGCTAACACCGCACCCGACCTCTATGACCCAGCCCATGAGTGGTGAGCCTATTGCAGGGGGGACCCACGTTGCCTCTTCGAGCTGGGCCCCATGGGCACCAGTCGCTCGCCATCGTGCCCCACCTCTGGGCCTGGCTCCACAGGGGAGTCACGGTGACCCGCGTCCGGGTGAGAAAATATCTAGGTCCTCGATTTGTACTTTTCATAAAGGTCTTTGAGCTGCTCTTTGTCTGATTCCTCACCTAGGACCTGTTTGTCTTGGGGGACCCTACCAGGGGGCATAGCTCCCAACATAGCTCCTAGGATCAGTGTGACACGCAAACCACAAAGGTGGCGGCTCAGAAAGCAGGTTATATAAACATAACTCCAAAACCAAACATGCAAGATGTCTAAACATGCCTGTAATATTGTATCAATGTGAGTTATACTAGAATCGGTTGTTTTTTTAAGGCTTGCAAACACAAAAAGTTTTTTTTACTCAATATGACAGTAAGTTCTTAAAATGCTGAGATAATGTGAAAAAAACAATACAAATGTATTCCAACATGATTCCTAAACCAAACATGCAAAATGTCTAAAAATGCCTGTAATATTGAATCCATGTGAGTTTTACTAGAATCATTTGTTTTTGTAAGGTTTGCAAATACAAAACTTGAGTTTTATGACAGACACAAGTTAGTTTTTTTACTCAATATAACAGTATAGATGTCATACTATATATTAAAGTTATATGAAAATAACTCCAAAACCAAACGTGCATTATGTCCAAAATTGCCTGTAATATTGTATAGATGTGAGTTTTACTAGAATCAGGTTTGCAAATACAAAAATTGGGTTTTATGACAGTATACTGTCACACTCAATATGACAGTATAACTGTCATACTAAATCCATCCATTTTCTTCCGCTTATCCGAGGTCGGGTTGCGGGGGCAGCAGCCTAAGCAGAGAGCCCAGACTTCCCTCTCCCCAGCCACTTCGTCCAGCTCTTCTCGGGGGATCCCGAGGCGTTCCCAGGCCATAGTCTTTCCAATGTATCCTAGGTCTTCCCCATGGCCTCCTGCCGTTCGGACCTAGGGAGGCGTTCGGGTGGCATCCTGAGCAGATGCCCGAACCACCTCATCTGGCTCCTCTCAATGTGGAGGAGCAGCGGCTTTACACTGAGTCCCTCCCAGATGACAGAGCTTCTCACCCTATCTCTAAGGGAGAGACCCACCACCCGGCGGAGGAAACTCATTTCGGCCGCTTGTACCCGTGACCTTGTCCTTTCGGTCATAACCCAAAGCTCATGACCATAGGTGAGGATGGGAACGTTGATCGACCGGTAAATTGAAAGCTTTTCCTTCTGGCTCAGCTCCTTCTTCACCACAACGGATCGATATAGCGTCCTCATTACTGAAGACGCCGCACCGATCCGCCTGTAGATCTCACAATCCACTCTATCCTCACTCGTGAACAAGACTCCTAGGTACTTCAACTCCTTCATTTCGGGCAAGATCTCTTTCCCAACCTCGAGATGGCACTCCACCCTTTCCCGGGCGAGAACCATGAACTCGGACTTGGAGGTGCTGATTCTCATCCCAGTCGCTTCACTGCGAACCGATCCAATGAAAGCTGAAGATCTTGGCCAGTGAAGCCATCAGGACCACATCATCTGCAAAAAGCAGAGACCTAATCCTGCAGCCACCATACCAGGCGCAGTCATGGCGTTGAGGGGATCCTCAAAGCCATGACTGCGCCTAGATATTCTGTCCATTAAAGTTATGAACAGAATCGGTGACAAAGGGCAGCCTTGGCGGAGTCCAACCCTCACTGGAAAGGGGTCCGACATACTGCCGGCAATGCGGACCAAGCTCTGACACTGATCATACAGGGAGACACCCGCCACAATCAGACATGCCGATACTCCATACTCTCTGAGCACTCCCCACAGGATTTACCGGGGGCCAAGGTCGAATGACTTCTCCAAGTCCACAAAACTTATGTAGACTGGTTGGGCAAACTCCCATGCACACTCAAGGACCCTGCCGAGAGTATAGAGCTGGTCTACCGTTCCACGACCAGGACGAAAACCACACTGTTCGTCCTGGATCCGAGGTTCCTCCTCTCCATTACACATGAATAGACCTTACCGGGAAGGCTGAGGAGTGTGATCTACGATATTTGGAACACACCCTCCGGTTCCCCTTCTTAAAGAGAGGAACCACCACCCCGGTTTGCCAATCCAGAGGTACCGCCCCCGATGTAGACGCAATGTTGCAGAGTCTTGTCAACCAAGACTGCCCCACAGCATCCAGAGCCTTAAGGAACTCCGGACGGAGCTCATATCCCCGGGGCCTTGCCACCGAGGAGCTTTTTAACTACCTTGGCAACCTCAGCCCCAGAAATAGGAGAGCCCACCACAGACTTCCCAGGCACTGTTTCCTCATAGGAAGACGTGTTGGTGGGACTGAGGAGGTCTCGCTTGGCCTGTCGGTATGCCCACTGCCTCTGGAGTCCCATGAGCCAAAAGGACCCGGTGGCTCTTTCTTCAGCTTGACAGCATCCCTCACTGCTGGTGGATTACCGCCACGACAAGCACCAAACACCTTGCGGCCACAGCTTCAATCAGCTGGCTCAACAAGAGAGGAACGGAACATGGTCCACTCAGACTCAATGTCCAGCACCTCCCTCGTGACATGTTCAAAGTTCTTCCGGACATGTTCAAACTTCTTCAGGAGACTCTGCTAGGTGTTCCCAGCAGACCCTTACAATGCGTTTGGGCCTGCCAGGTCTGACCGGCATCCTCCCCCACCATCGGAGCCAGCTCACCACCAGGTGGTGGTTGGTAGAAAGCTCTGCCCCTCTCTTCACCGAGTGTCCAAAACATGAGGCCGCAAATCCCATGACACAACTACAAAGTCAATCATGCGGCCGAGGGTGTCCTTGTGCCAAGTGCACATATGGACACCCTTATGTTTGAACATTGTGTTTGTTATGGACAATCCGTGACGAGCACAAAAGTCCAATAAGAAAGCACCACTTGGGTTCAGATCCGGGTGGCCATTTTTCCCAATCACGACTCTCCAGGTTTCACTGTCGTTGCCAACATAGCGTTGAAGTCCACCAGCAGAACAAGGGAATCACCCGAGGGAGCACTCTCCAGTCCTCCCTCAAGGGAATCCAAAAAGAGTTGGTACTCTGAGCTGCTGTTTGGTGTGTAAACACAAACAACAGTCAGGACCCGTCACCCAGCCCGAAGGCTGAAGGAAGCTACCATCTCGTCTATTGGGTTTAAAGTCCAACGTGCAGGCTTTGAGCCGGGGGGCAACAAGAATTGCCACCCCAGCCTCTCATTAGTTGCAACGCCAGTGTGGAATCTCTTCCACTCTGGCGTTGCAAGTAATGAAAGTTCAGCTCAGTCCAGCCCCTCTGAGAGAACAGGTTCCAGAGCCCTTGCTGTGAGTCCAACTATATCTAGCCGGGAACGTCTCCACCTCAAGCACCAGCTCAGGCTCCTTCCCTCCCAGCGAGGTGACGTTCCATGTCCCAAGAGCGAGCTTATGTAGCCGATAATCGGACCACCAAGTGCCCTGCCTTCGGCTGCCGCCCAGCTCACACTGCACCCTCTATGACCCAGCCCATGAGTGGTGAGCCCTGGAGGGGGGATCCACGTTGCCTCTTCGAGCTGAGCACGGCTGGGCCCCATGGGGACAGGCCCGTCAATCGCCATCGTGCCACACCTCTGGGCCTGGCTCCACAGGGGAGCCACGGTGACCTGCGTCCGGGCGAGAAAAAATCTAGGTCCTCAATTGTACTTTTAATAAAGGTCTTTGAGCTGCTCTTTGTCTGATCCCTCACCTAGGACCTGTTTGTCTTGGGAGACCCCGGACAACATAGTTCCTGGATCAGTGGGACACGCAAACCACAAAGGTGGCGGCTCAGAAAGCAGGTTGTATAAATATGACTCCAAAACCAAACATGCAATATGTCTAAACATGCCTGTAATATTGTATCAATGTGACTTTTCCTAGAATCGGTTGTTTTTGTAAGGTTTGCAAATACAAAAATTAGGTTTTACTCACAATGACAAAATCACACTCAATATAACAGTTATTTAGACATAACTCATAAACCACACAAAAAAATGGCAAATAATGCCTGAAATAATGAATCATTGGGAGTTTTACTGAGTTTTATATTTTGCAAACACAAAAAGTAGTTTTTTACTTGACTGTAATGTTCTTAGAACCCTGAGATAATGGGAAAAAAGCAATAAAAATGTATTTAAACCTAACTCCTAAACAACACATGCAAAATGGCTAATAATGCCTAGGGAGACATGTAACGTTGTTAGTTTTAAAAAAAATGATCTTTTGTAAAGATATCAAAGACACAAGCTAGTTTTTTTTATTCAATATGACAGTATAACAGTCATACTAAATATGAAAGTTATATAAACATAACTCCAAAACCAAACATGTGTCATGTCTAAAAATGCCTGTAATAATGTATTTATGTGAGTTTGTAAGGTTTTTTTTTTTTTTTTATTTTATTTATTTATTTATTTATTTTTTTTTTTTTTTTATTTTTTTTTTTTTTATTTCAAACATTTAAAAAAAAACACAAGATACACTTACCATTAGTGCATCAACCCAAGAAAACCCTCCCTCCCCCATTCACACTCATCCACACTCATTTACACAAAAGGAGCTGTCTCTTTCTGTTATTAAAAAAACAACAACTTCTGGTTCCTACAGTATAGAACAATACAGTCTGCAGGGGATACAGTCATTCGAGCACACATGATTGTGTGTGGTGCTGGTCCACTAGCATTTTCACTAATCACTATTTTTTTTATGTAATTGTTTTTAAATTTGTTTTACTTTCAAACAAAACAAACAAAGGACCTTAACTTCACCAGACCGGGTTGTCAATAAAATCAGATTGTTCAAAAGGGTTCTTAAAACCAGGTCCAGTTCAGATTACGTCCAGATCGGGCTCAGCAACACACACCTTCACCCATGTACACCAAAAACCAGGGATCACAACAGGTTGCATACAATCCACAAACAAAAATACATTTTCAAATTAAGCACCCATGTACAGTCCACATCACATCCAAGTCGAAGTCAGCAACACATACCTTCATTTATGTACACTTAAAATAGGGAATACAACAACAGATTGCATATCATATATAAACAAAATTACATTTTCAAAATAAGCCTTTGAGGACTTCCCATCTTTTTTTATGTTTTTTGGCATCATTATCGTTTTCAACCATATAATTTTCTAAAGTTAAAAAATACTGAATAAATGTTTTAAAGAAAGAAATACTAAGTGAATATCTGTTTTTTGCCTTAAAAATAAACCTTTTACCGAGTACTATAATTAAATTGACTAAATCATGATTGTCAATGAACTCTCCTAAAATAACAGAAACCACATCAAGCTTCATAAACAAACCAATCTTTAAACACATTTTTTCAACTTCCACCCAAAATGAAGACACAATATGACAATACCAAAACAAATGTAAGGTGGATTCAGGCTCCTGACAACAAAATCGGCAATCATCTGACTCTGTCATATTCCATATTTTTAACATTTTTCCCGTGGGTAGGAAGTTATAAATAGTTTTAATTTGAAAATAACGATTTTGCACATCGATAGTGGTTTTGTAGATTAATTTGAATATTGCATCCCACGGCAACGGGCAGTCAAAAAAGTCCTCCCATTTTCCATATGTGTTGTATGGGGCAGCCTTCAAAGATTTCTTTATTAAATAAAACTTATATATTTTTCTATTTATTTTAGTTCCTTTTTGCCAACTAGAATTTCTTATTAAGGGCTTACAAACTAATAATTTAGTAGTTCCATAATTAATTTGTTTCCATCTTTTCCCAATGACTCCAGTTAGTTGATTAAATGAAAAGCTTGAACAAGCATCACCATATATAGTTGTAAATTCATCATATTTCATAATTTTTCCATTCTCATTGATAATGTCATTGACAAAAATGATTCCTCTTTCAAACATATTTTTCCAAAAGAAAGGCTTTCCATCTATTACAATATTAGAGTTCATCCATATTATCTGCTGCAAAATATCATCTCTTTTTTCTGGTACATAAAATTGAAAACACCACCATGAGTGGATTGTTTCCTTTATGAACCCCGCCATGTTTCCCAGCAGACTCTCTACATAAGGAAAATGGGAGGGGATCACTTGTAAAAAAGGATACAATTTCTTTTGATACAATACATGTTTTCTGTCCAACAGGACACTTGTGTACCACTCAGTGTTTAAATACATCTCTGGAACAATTGATGCTTTTAAAGACAGACACATAGCTTCAAGGTTGAGAAGTTTCAAGCCCCCATATTCATATTCATTGTACAAAACCTTTATTTTAATCCTTTCTGGTTTGCCGTCCCAGACAAAATCGAAAACCCTCCGCTCATAAATATTAAAAAAGTTTTGTGATGGAGCTGGTAATGACAAAAACAAATAAATAAATTGAGGAATAATTAACGAGTTGACAATAGATATTTTACCATACAAGGTTAAGGATTTCCCTTTCCATAATTGCATAATTTTATCCAGCTTTCTTAGTCGATTATCATAATTTACTGAGCCTAGATCTTCCAGGTCCTCTGGGACAACAACACCAAGTATGTTAACTGGTCCATCTGTCCACAAAACAGGCACTTTGCATTCCATTCGAAAGGACGTTCCCTTTAGATTTCCGATCCTTAATATTTTACATTTATCATAATTTAGCTTAAGCCCAGATTGCTGTGAAAATATGTCCAAAAGATCAAGAAGGTTTTGCAGACAATGAGGATTGGGGCTTATAAAGAAGCTTGTATCGTCTGCATACATTGTTATTTTACTTTCAATATTATTATTACTGAGCCCTTCAATATTTTTATTCAATCTAACTTTAATCGCCAATATTTCCATAGCAATAATAAATAAGTATGGAGACAAAGGGCACCCTTGTTTTAGACCTCTTAATAGAGGTATTGTCCCAGAGATGTATCCATTATTGATAATTCTACAATTAGTTTTATTATATAGCGTCTTGATCCAGTGTAATACGGAGTTGCCAAAATTGAAAAAAACTAAGCTTTTACAAATAAAATCCAAGCTAATTTTGTCAAAAGCCTTCTCCAGGTCGGCTACAAAAATTAATCCTCTTTTATTTTCCATATTATAATTCTCTATAATTTCTAATAACTGTGTAATATTGTTTCCTATATTTCTTCCTTGTAGGAAGCCTGATTGATCTTGGTGAATAATATTTGACAAAACCGACTTAAGTCGTGTAGCCAAACATTTTGCCAGGATTTTAGCATCATAACACTGCAGTGTTATTGGTCTCCAATTTTTTAGATGAACTGGGTCTTTATACTGACCATTTATTTCCTGTTTCAATAATAAGGAAATAAGACCTTCTGTTTGAGTGTTGGACAAAAAACCTGTCTCATATGAGTAATTAAAACTAGAAAGTAATGGTTTCTTAAGATCTTCATAAAATACTTGATAAACCTCAATAGGTATTCCATCTAATCCTGGGGTTTTCCCTGGCTTCCACAAGTTCTTCCTCTCTAATGAGGCCTTCACATGAATGGCTTTCTTCCGAATTCAATTTTCTTTCATAATTTTCTGGAAAAAAAGTTGTAGTTTCAGGAGGGATTACTGGATTAGAAAAAATGTTTTTAAAGTAATTTTCCATTTCTTTCAACAATGTGGTGTGTGTATCCAATACCTTTCCATTTGTTTTAATAAGCTTGGAAATGTTCTTTTTAGAACGATTTTTTGTTTGGATATTTAAAAAGAATTTTGAACACTTCTCACCTTTTTTCATCCAGATTGCTCTGTTGCAGTCATAACTTTTCAATAATTGTTTTTCAACTAAATCTGCTAACTCCTCTTGTTTGGCTGTAAAGGTATTCAGTTGCTCACTAGTTAGATTATCATTACTGTCAATGTTTTTTTGTAAATCCTCAATTTCTTTCTTTAATTCCTGTTCTGCCGCTTTAATTTTTTTTTTTTTCCATGAAGAGTATGCAATGGCATATCCTCTAAAACAACATTTGAAGGCTTCCCAGACTATTTGGGGATTTGAAGATCCTACATTATTTAAAAAAAAATCAGTAATAAATTGCTTTGTTTTTTCGATAAATTCATCATCCTGTAGATGCATTTGATTAAACTTCCAATATCCGGGCCCACGTGTATTATCTTCAATTGCAATATTTATTCCTATACAATTATGATCAGAACGCAACTTATCATCGATTGCTATTGCAGTCACTTTGTTTAGCAATGAAAATGATATCAAAAAATAGTCAATACGACTTGCCTGGTTTTGTCTTCTCCATGTATACCGTACTAACCTAGGGTTTTTGAATCTCCAGATATCAATTAAATCAAATGCATCCATAACATTTTGAATCTTTTGTAAAGATTGAGGATGATAATCCATTGAAAAATTCCCTTTTCGGTCCAGAACTTTATCCAGAGCAACGTTAAAGTCCCCCACAATAATAATTTCCCCTTGTTGTTCTTGCAACATGTCACTTATTTCTTCAAAAAAGGAAGGTTCATCAACATTTGGCCCATACAGATTCAAAACACACATCTTTTGACCTTGAATAATCATATTTAATATTAGCCAACGTCCTTGTGAGTCTTTTTCCATAGAGTTAAATTGAAAATAAAAGTTTTTTTTTTATCAAAATCATAACACCTTTTGAATTTCTGTAACCATGTGAAAAGAAAATTGGACCATCCCATTCTTTTCTCCATTTTTCTTCATCTAAATGTGTTGAATGCGTTTCTTGAAGACAAAAAAGATCTTGTTTTTTTTCATTCAGCCACATAAATATAAGTTTTCTTTTTCTGTTGTCTGCAAGACCATTGCAATTATAACTAATTATTCCAACTTCATTATCGTTCCTATAAATCATATAATCTGAGTAAATTCATTGTATATTTTATTGATTCTCTTAATACCATAAGTTTCATAGACATGAAAATCTTGTAACTAAAAAGTTAGTTTGTAAGGTTTGCAAAAACAAAAAGTAGTTTTTTACTCAATATGAAAATAATGTTCTTAGAATCCTGAGATAATGCCAAAGTATTCAAACACAAATTTTAAACCAAACATGTAAAATGTCTAAAAATGCCTGTAGTATTGAATCTATATAAGTTTTACTAGAATCAATTGTTTTTGTAAGGTTTGCAAATACAAAAATTAGGTATAAAAATTAGACATTAAAACTGTAACACTCAATATGACAATTATTTATTTATAACTCCTAACCACACATGAAACATGTCTAATAATGCGTGAAAAAAATTATCTTTGTGAGTGTTACTAGAAACATTTTCGTTTGTAAGGTTTGCAAAGACAGGTTAGTTTTTTTTACTCAATATGACAGTATAACTGCCACACTCAATATGACAGTTATTTAAACATAACTCTTAAACTACACATAAAAATGATTAACAATGCCTGAAATAATGCATTCTTGCAAGTTTTACTCGAAACATGTGCTTTTTTAAGGCTTGCAAACACAAAAATTATTTATTTACTCATCAATATGACAGTAATGTTCTAAAATTCTGAGAAAATACGAACAAATTAAAAAAAATGATTCCAACATAATTCCTAAACCAAACATGCAAAATGTCTAAAAATGTCTATAATATTGAATCCATGTGAGTTTAACTAGATTTAAATGATTTTGTAAGGTTTGCAAATACATAAATTAGGTTTTACTTACTATGTCATAACTGACAGTATATGACAGTTATTTAACCATAACTCAAACCACACATGAAAAATGGCTAATAATGCCTGAAATAATGTATCCTTGGCCGTTTTACTCGAAACACATGCTCTTTTAAATCTTGCAAACACAAAAAGTAGTTTTTTTACTCAATATGACTGTAATGTTCTTAAAATCCTGAGATAATGCGAAAAAAGCAATAAAAATGTATTTAAACATTACTCCTAAACAACATATGCAAAATGGCTAATAATGCCTGGAAACATATATCTTTGTTAGTTTTACTGGAAAAATGATATTTTGTAAAGTTTGCAAAGACACAAGCCAGTTTTTTTTTTATTCAATATGACAGTATAACAGTCATACTAAATATGAAAGTTATATAAACATAACTCCAAAACCAAACATGTGTCATGTCTAAAAATGCCTGTAATAATGTATTTATGTGAGTTTGTAAGGTTTGCAAAAACAAAAAGTAGTTTTTTCCTCGATATGAAAGTAAGGATTTTAGAATCCTGAGATAATGCGAAAAAAGCAATAAAAATGTATTTAAACATAATTCCTAAACAACCCAGGCAAAATGGGTAATAATGCCTGGCGACATGTATCTTTGTTAGTTTTACTAGAAAATGTATTTTTTGTAAAGTTTGCAAAGACACAAGCTAGTTGTTTTTATTCAATAAGACAGTATAACAGTCATCTTACATATGAAAGTTATATAAACATAACTCCAGAACCAAACGTGTGTCATGTCTAAAATTACCTATAATAATGTATTTATGTGAGTTTGTAAGGTTTGCAAAAACAAAAAGTAGTTTTTTCCTCAATATGAAATTAAGGATTTTAGAATCCTGAGATAATGCGAAAAAAGCAATAAAAATGTATTTAAACATAATTCCTAAACAACCCATGCAAAATGGCTAATAATGCCTGGAGACATA
Source organism: Entelurus aequoreus (assembly GCF_033978785.1). Taxonomy (NCBI): domain Eukaryota; kingdom Metazoa; phylum Chordata; class Actinopteri; order Syngnathiformes; family Syngnathidae; genus Entelurus; species Entelurus aequoreus. The sequence continues at coordinate 22,947,788 of NC_084753.1, read as the reverse complement.
TATCTTTGTTAGTTTTACTAGAAAAATGATATTTTGTAAAGATATCAAAGACAAAAGCTAGTTTTTTTTATTCAATATGACAGTATAACAGTCCTACTAAATATGAAAGTTATCAAAACATAACTCCAAAACCAAACATGTGTTATGTCTAAAAATGCCTGTAATAATGTATTTATGTGAGTTTGTAAGGTTTGCAAAAACAAAAAGTAGTTTTTTACTCAATATGAAAGTAATGATCTTAGAATCCTGAGATAATGCGAAAAAAGCAATAAAAATGTATTTAAACATAATTCCTAAACAACCCATGCAAAATGGGTAATAATGCCTGGAGACATGTATCTTTGTTAGTTTTACTAGAAAAATGATCTTTTGTAAAGTTTGCAAAGACACAAACTAGTTTTTTTTTAATTCAATATGACAGTATAACAGTCATACTAAATATGAAAGTTATATGAACATAACTCCTAAACCAAAAATGACTGTAATAATGTATTAATGTGAGTTTGTAAGGTTTGCAAAAACAAAAAGTAGTTTTTTACTCAATATGAAAGTAATGATCTTAAAATCCTGAGATAATGCGAAAAAAGCAATAAAAATGTCTTTAAACATAATTTCTAAACAACCCATGCAAAATGGGTAATAATGCCTGGAGACATGTATCTTTGTTAGTTTTACTAGAAAAATGATCTTTTGTAAAGTTTGCAAAGACACAAGCTAGTTTTTTTTAATTCAATATGACAGTATAACAGTCATACTAAATATGAAAGTTATATAAACATAACTCCAAAACCAAACATGTGTCATGTCTAAAAATGCCTGTAATAATGTATTTATGTGAGTTTGTAAGGTTTGCAAAAACAAAAAGTAGTGTTTTACTCAATATGAAAGGAATGATCTTAAAATCCTGAGATAATGCGAAAAAAGCAATAAAAATGTATTTAAACATAATTCCTAAACAACCCATGCAAAATGGGTAATAATGCCTGGAGACATGTATCTTCGTTAGATTTACTAGAAAAATGATCTTTTGTAAAGTTTGCAAAGACACAAGCTAGTTTTTTTTATTCAATATGACAGTATAACAGTCATACTAAATATAAAAGTTATATAAACATAACTCCAAAACCAAACATGTGTCATGTCTAAAAATGCCTGTAATAATGTATTTATGTGAGTTTGTAAGGTTTGCAAAAACAAAAAGTAGTTTTTTACTCTGAGACAATGCGAAAAAAGCAATAAAAATGTATTTAAACATAATTCCTAAACAACCCATGCAAAATGGGTAATAATGCCTGGACACATGTATCTTTGTTAGTTTTACTAGAAAAATGATGTTTTGTAAAGTTTGCAAAGACACAAGCTAGTTTTTTAAAATTAAATATGACAGTATAACAGTCCTACTAAATATGAAAGTTATCAAAACACAACTCCAAAACCAAACATGTGTTATGTCTAAAAATGCCTGTAATAATGTATTTATGTGAGTTTGTAAGGTTTGCAAAACAAAAAGTAGTTTTTTCCTCAATATGAAAGTAAGGATTTTAGAATCCTGAGATAATGCGAAAAAAGCAATAACAATGTATTTAAACATAATTCCTAAACAACCCATGCAAAATGGGTAATAATGCCTGGAGACATGTATCTTTGTTAGTTTTACTAGAACAATTATCTTTTGTAAAGTTTGCAAAGACACAAGCTAGTTTTTTCTTATTCAATATGACAGTATAACAGTCATACTAAATATGAAAGTTATATAAACATAACTCCAAAACCAAACATGTGTCATGTCTAAAAATGCCTGTATTAATGTATTAATGTGAGTTTGTAAGGTTTGCAAAAACAAAAACTAGTTTTTTACTCAATATGAAAGTAAGGATTTTAGAATCCTAAATAATGCAAAAAAAAGCAATAAAAATGTATTTAAAGATCATTCCTAAACAACCCATGCAAAATGGCTAATAATGCCTGGAGACATTTATCTTTGTTAGTTTTACTAGAAAAATTATATTTTGTAAAGTTTGCAAAGACACAAGCTAGTTTTTTTTTATTCAATATGACAGTATCACAGTCATATTAAATATAAAAGTTATATAAACATAACTCCAAAACCAAACATGTGTCATGTCTAAAAATGCCTGTAATAATGTATTTATGTGAGTTTGTAAGGTTTGCAAAAACAAAAAGTAGTTTTTTACTCAATATGAAAGTAATGATCTAAGAATCCTGAGATAATGCGAAAAAAGCAATAAAAATGTATTTAAACATAATTCCTAAACAACCCATGCAAAATGGGTAATAATGCCTGGAGACATGTATCTTTGTTAGTTTTACTAGAAAAATGATCTTTTGTAAAGTTTGCAAAGACACAAGCTAGTTTTTTTTTATTCAATATGACAGTATAACAGTCATACTAAATATAAAAGTTATATAAACATAACTCCAGAACCAAACGTGTGTCATGTCTAAAATTGCTTATAATAATGTATTCATGTGGGTTTGTAAGGTTTTCAAAAACAAAAAGTAGTGTTTTACTCAATATGAAAGTAATGATCTTAGAATCCTGAGATAATGCGAAAAAAGCAATAAAAATGTATTCAAACAATATTTTTAAACCAAACATGTGAATTGTCTAAAAATGCCTGTAATATTGAATTTATGTAAGTTTTACTAGAATCAATTGTTTTTGTAAGGTTTGCAAATACAAAAATTAGGTTTTACACATAATGACATTATAACTTTAACAGTCAATATGAAAGTTATTTAATTATAACTCCTAAATACACATGAAACATGTCTAATAGCGTGAAAAAAAATATCTTTGTGAGTGTTGCTAGAAACATTTTCTTTTGTAAGGTTTGCAAAGACACAAGTTAGATTTTTTTAACTGAATATGACAGTATAACGCCACACTCAATATGACAGTTATTTAAACATAACTCCTAAACCACACCTGAAAAATGGCTAATAATGCCTGAAATAATGCATCTTTGGGAGTTTTACTGGAAACATATGCTTTTTTTAAGGCTTGCAAACACAAAAATTATTTGTATTGTATTATGTATTACAACATAATTCCTAAACCAAACATGCAAAATGTCTGAAAATGCCTGTAATATTGAATCCATGTGAGTTTTATTTGAATCAGTTGTATGGTTTGCTAATACAAAAATTGGGTTTCATGACAAACACAAGTTAGTTTTTTTACTCAATATAACAGTTTAGCTGTCATACTATATATGAAAGTTATATAAACATAACTCCAAAACCAAACCATTATGTCCAAAACTGCCTGTAATATTGTATATATGTGAGTTTTACCAGAATCAGGGTTGCAAATACAAAAATTGGGTTTTATGACAGTATACTGTCACACTCAATATGACAGTTATTTAAACATAACTCAAACAACACATGCAAAATAGCTAATAATGCCTGGAGCATGTATCTTAGTTAGTTTTACTAGAAAAATGGTATTTTGTAAGATTTACAAAGACACAAGTTAGTTGTTGTTTTTATTCAATATGACAGTATAACTGTCATACTAAATATGAAAGTTATATAAACATAACTCTAAAACCAAACATGCATTGTGTCTAAAAATGCCTGTAATATTGTATCTGTGTGAGTTTAACTAGATTTAGTTGTTTTTGTAAGGTTTGCAATTACAAAATAAGGGTTTTACTCACTATGACAGTTTACTGTCACACTCAATCTGACAGTTATTTATTTAAACATAACTCCTAAACCACACATGCAAAATGGCTAATAATGCCTGGAGATATGTATCTTTGTGAGTTTTACTAGAAACATTATATTGTGTAAGGTTTAGTTAGTTTTTGTACTCAATCTGACAGTATAACTGTCATTCTAAATCCATCCATTTTCTTCCGCTTATCCGAGGTCGGGTTGCGGGGGCAGCAGCCTGAGCAGAAAATCCCAGACTTCCCTCTCCCCAGCCACTTCGTCCAGCTCTTCTCGGGGTATTCCGAGGCGTTCCCAGGCCAGCCGGGGACATAGTCTTTCCAATGTGTCCTAGGTCTTCCCCGTGGCCTCCTGCCACACCTCCCTAGAGGCGTTCGGGTGGCATCCTGAGCAGATGCCCGAACCACCTCATGGCTCCTCTCAATGTGGAGGAGCAGCGGCTTTACTTTGAGTTCCTCCCGGATGACAGAGCTTCTCACCCTGTCTCTAAGGTAGAGACCCACCACCCGGCAGAGGAAACGCATTTCGGCCGCTTGTCCTTTCGGTCATAACCCAAAGCTGGGAACGTAGATCGACGGTAAATTGAGAGCTTTTCCTTCTAGCTCAGCTCCTTCTTCACCACAACGGATCGATATAACGTCCTCAATACTGAAGACGCCGCACCAAACCGCCTGTGGATCTCTCGATCCACTCTATCTTCACTCGTGAACAAGACTCCTAGGTACTTGAACTCCTCCACTTGGGGCAAGATCTCCTCCCCAACCTGGAGATGGCACTCGACCCTTTCCTGCGCGAGAACCATGGACTTGGACTTGGAGGTGCTGATTCTCATCCCAGTCGCTTCACACTCAAGGACCCTGCCGAGAGTATAGACCTGGTCTACCGTTCCACGACCAGGACGAAAACCACACTGTTCGTCCTGGATCCGAGTTTCCTCCTCTCCAGTACACATGAATAGACCTTACCGGGAAGGCTGAGGAGTGTGTTTCACGATAGTTGGAACACACCCTCCGGTTCCCCTTCTTAAAGAGAGGAACCACCACTCCGGTCTGCCAATCCAGAGGTACCACCCCCAATGTTCACGCGATGTTGCAGAGTCTTGTCAACCAAGGCAGCCCCACAGTATCCAGAGCCTTAAGGAACTCATCCACCACCGGGGCCTTGCCACAGAGGAGCTTTTTAACTACCTAGGCAACCTAAGCCCCAGAAATAGGAGAGTCCACCACAGATTCCCCAGGCACTGCTTGGCCTGTCGGTATGCCCGCTGCCTCTGGAGTCCCATGAGCCAAAAGGACCCGATAGGCTCTTTCTTCAGCTTGACGGCATCCCTCCCTGCTGGTGGCCACCAGCGAGTTCTAGGATTACCGCCACTACAGGCACCAAACACCTTGCGGCCACAGCTCCAATCAGCAGGCTCGACAAGAGAGGCACGGAACATGGTCCACTCAGACTCAATGTCCAGCACCTCCCTCGTGACATGTTTAAAGTTCTTCCTTATGTTTGAACATTGTGTTTGTTATGGACAATCCGTGACGAGCACAAAAGTCCAATAACAAAGCACCACTTGGGTTCAGATCCGGGTGGCCATTTTTCCCAATCACGACTCTCCAGGTTTCACTGTCCTTGCCAACATGAGCATTGAAGTCCCCCAACAGAACAAGGGAATCACCCGAGGGAGCACTCTCCAGTACTCCCTCAAGGGAATCCAAAAAGAGTGGGTACTCTGAGCTGCTGTTTGGTGCGTAAAGACAAACAACAGTGAGGACCCGTCATCCAACCCGAAGGCGGAGGGAAGCTACCATCTCGTCTACTGGGTTAAAGTCCAACGTGCAGGCTTTGAGCAACAACAATTGCCACCCCAGCCTCTCATTGCTTGCAACGCCAGAGTGGAAGAGAGTCCAGCCCCTCTTGAGAGAACAGGTTCCAGAGCCCTTGCTGTGCGTCGAAGTGAGTCCAACTATATCTAGCCGGAACTTCTTCACCTCGCGCACCAGCTCAGGCTCTTTCCCTCCCAGCGAGGTGACGTTCCACGTCCCAAGAGCGAGCTTATGTAGCCGATAATCGGACTGCCAAGTGCCCTGCCTTCGGCTGCCGCCCAGTTCACACTGCATCCGACCTCTATGACCTCAATGGGCCCATGAGTGGTGAGCCCATTGGAGGGTTGACCCACGTTGCCTCTTCGAAATGAGCCCGGCAGGGCCCCATGGAGACAGGCCCGGCCACCAGTCGCTCGCCATCGTGCCCCACCTCTGCGCCTGGCTCCACAGGGGAGCCACGGTGACCTGCGCCTGGGCGAGAAAAAATCTAGGTCCTCGATTTGTACTTTTCATAAAGGTCTTTGAGCTGCTCTTTGTCTGATCCCTCACCTAGGACCTTTTCTCAGGGGATCCCGAGGCGTTCCCAGGCCAGCCGGGAGACATAGTGTTCCCCATGTGTCCTGAGTCTTCCCCGTGGCCTCCAGGATGACAGAGCTTCACCTTCACCAGGGGTGTCAAACTCAAATACAGAGTGGGCCAAAGTTTAAAACTGAACAAAGCCGCGGGCCAAGGTTGAACAAATTAACCTTTTAATAGGGACCCAAACACGTTTTGCATTGAATATTGAACAAGCAAGGCTTATATAACTTTATAGTGACATGCAAAATGGAGTTTCAAATAATAATAATAATAATTAAAAAATATCAATTGCATATCAAATATAATTTAAATACAAATTGAATGCCTCTTTTCTATTTGCAGCCTTCTGAGGTAAATAACAACATTAACTTTATCCACAGGCTAATAAATTTGAAAATAAAATAACAATGAATAAAACAACCATTCAGGACTTTAAACTGCTCAGTTTGCAACACACTGATCTAATTTGATGTGCCCAAGCCAGATACCTGGCATCTTTTTTTAGATGTTAGTTCTTTAATGTCGGGGCTCAGGCTTTGAGCTGAGGCAATTGTTATCGAACAAGATGTTCAACAGTCATATCTCGTACACCCAATTCTAACATCATTCAGACCCAGTCACAAGATATGTGCAGCTACAGCACGCATACACAAATGAATGCAACGCATACTTCATCAACAGCGATACAGGTTACACTGAGGGTGCCAGTATAAAAAACTTTAACACTGTTAGAAATATACGCCACACTGTGAACCCACACCAAACAAAAATAAAAAAACACTTTTCGGGAGAACATCCGCACCGTAACACAACATAAACACAAAAGAACAAATACCCAGAATCTTTTGCAGCACTAACTCTAACCCACACACACACACACCTTGTAGCGTCTCGGAAGATTTAGTGCTACAAAGGGTTCTGGGTATTTGTTGTGTTGTGTTTATGTTGTGTTACGGTGCGGATTTTCTCCCAAAATGTGTTTGTCATTCTTGTTTGGTGTGGATTCACAGTGTGGCGTATATTTCTAAAAGTGTTAAAGTTTTTTATTTGGCTACCGTCAGTGTAACCTGTATCGCTGTTGATGAAGAATGCGTTGCATTCAATTGTGTGTGGGTGCAGAAGCTGCACTGACATGAAACTGGGCTGGCACTTGTTTGACTAGCTGGAAAAAAAAAAAAATTTCGGGAGGAGTGCTGGAGTCACTCCCGGGAGGGTTGGCAAGTATTAGAAGTAGCGGCACTGCCGCAATGTATAATCGAAGGTCCAGCTTTAGTGTTAATTTGATATTGCCTCAAGGGCCAAGTCAAATTACACGTTGGGCCAAATTTGGCCCACGGGCCAGAGTTTGACACCCATGACCTTCACTGTAAAAAATTACTGTAAAAATAAAAAATAAAATTACAGTTATATACTCCATCCATCCATCCATTTTCTACCGCTTATTCCCTTCGGGGTCGCGGGGGGCGCTGGAGCCTATCTCATCTACAATCAGGCGGAAGGCGGGGTACACCCTGGACAAGTCGCCACCTCATCGTAGGGCCAACACAGATAGACAGACAACATTCACACTCACATTCACACACTAGGGCCAATTTAGTGTTGCCAATCAACCTATCATGTTCTTCTTAAATGCAGTTAAGTACTGTAAATTGTGTTGCATTTTTCAAAAAATATCGACCAGCAGTAAGTTACTGTAAAACCTACAGTGTAATTCAGTATTTTTCAGACTTGTTTCTTGGGTCCGCCCACAATTCGTCCAACCGAGCTTCATTTCACCTGGCCGACCCTGCTAAATCCATCCTACTGCATCGTGTGTTTTTGATAACAAGCTAAGAGTCACTTGTACCTTGATGTGTCATTTTCTGTTTGAATTACTTTATATATATATTTATAAAGTCCGAAATGACATAGCGTCACAGTCAGCATCACAGACACTATCGTTGACCACGCGCATGTACCGCCGCATGCTAGCTAGCTAAGTTTTCTTCTTTTTTGTCATAGTCATCATAAAAGATGATAACTTGCAACATATGTGCTACGACTTGCAGCAATGTATTTGCGTATGTTAGACACATGCGAAGTCATAGTTGTATGCCTAATGCATCGTTTAAGTGTGCTTTCCCTAAATGCACAAGAGTTTTTTCCAACTTCTCAGCCTTCAAAACTCACAGCCGTCGTCATAAATATGGCAAGAGTAGGACTGATATGTATAGCGCAGAAGGTTTACCTTGTAATATTGTCTCATGTAGCGCGAAGTGCGATGATATACGGGCCTTTCTCCTGCATTTGAAAAGTCATATTACCGAAGGTAGGACAGTTACGTGCCCCTTCAGTCAATGTGAAAAAAGATTTACAGTTAAGTCTACTTTCACATCGCACGTGTCAAGGAAGCACTACGGCTACACTGAACGAAGTTTGACTTGAACAACAGCAAATCCAAGCAGCTCTTGTGTTATTAACACTGATGATGACTATTGTGATATGCAACTTGAGGATTCAGGATATTCCTGTTATGAAGACATGGAGGTCTACTTGCATTAAAAAAATGTTCACAGCACTGAAAAAAGGTTGAGAACCACTGCCTTAGGACAGTGGTTCTCAACCTTTTTTCAGTGATGTACCCCTGTGAACATTTTTTAAATTCAAGTACCCCCTAATCAGAGCAAAGCATTTTTGGTTGAAAAAAAGAGATAAAGAAGTAAAATACAGCACTATGTCATCAGTTTCTGATTTATTAAATTGTATAACAGTGCAAAATATTGCTCATTTGTTGTGGTCTTTCTTGAACTATTTGGAAAAAAAGATATAAAAATAACTAAAAACTTGTTGAAAAATAACCAAGTGATTCAATTATAAATAAAGATTTTTACACATAGAAGTAATCAACTTAAAGTGCCCTCTTTGGGGATTGTAATAGAGATCCATCTGGATTCATGAACTTCATTCTCAACATTTCTTCACAAAAAAAGAAATCTTTAACATCAATATTTATGGAACATGTCCACTACGCTTTAACCAAGCCTCCATTGTTTTCTACATGGATAGTTGATTGACAGTTGGTGCCGTGTGGCACCGCCAGGTAGGGTCAAACCATCATGGCATGGGGGAAACTCTGGCTTTATGGTAATGAATGGAATAGCCTACTTGATTAGTTGTTCAGTTTATGAACTTACATTCATATTCTGTCGAAGTATTATTCAATAAATATATTTATAAAGGATTTTTGAATTGTTGCTATTTTTAGAATATTTAAAAAAAATCTCACGTACCCCTTGGCATACCTTCAAGTACCCCCAGGAGTACGCGTACCCCCATTTGAGAACCACTGCCTTAGGAGACTAGATGTAAACAGAGGAAAGAGAGAGCGAGTGAGGTGGCCATTCCAAATACTTTTAAAATGCTACCCATATTGGATACTGTTTAGGAACATAAACTGCATTTCTTGACTGTACCAGTTGCTGGTGACAAAGTCACAATAAAACGTTGGATGATCAGCATGGAAGGTGATGTCATCTGCAAAGGCGTCCAACCTAGCTTAATCTCAGGGCTTGCTGCCCTTCTTGCCACCTACTATGTGTTCAACTTGGAATACCAAGAGGAAGGTCCTCGGACATTGGAATTTTTTCAAAGGTAAATCCTCTTGATACTGTTAAAATACTGTTAGGATATTTTATTTTATATTTCTCACCTCTGTTCAGGAATTTGACTTGTCATTTCCCCAATTGTGTGCCTTAAATCAATGACTCTTCTGTTCCTTTGTGTACCTTCTTATTAGGGACCGAAGCACCAGTTTGACTCTAGGATACAGAGAAGGTAGGTAATGTGCAGGTAAAGATATGTTGACTGGGTCAAAGAAGGAAGCACCTGTTTGACCCCAGGATGCAGAAAAAGTAGGTAATTTGCAGGTAAAGATATGTTGACTGGATGATGGCAGGAAGCACCAGCTTGACCCGAGAATGCAGAGCAAGTAGGTAATGTGCGGGTGAAGATATGTTGAATGGGTAAAGGCAGGAAGCACCAGTGTGACCCCACCATGCAGGGAAGGTAGGTAATGTGCGGGTGAAGGTATGTTGAATGGGTGAAAGAAGGAAGCGCAGGTGTGGTCGAGGCCATGCAGACAAGGTAGGTATGTGCAGGTGAAGATATGTTGTATGGTGAAAGAAAGAAGCACCAGTGTGACCCAAGGATGCAGGGAAGGTAGGTAATGTGCAGGTAAAGATATGTTGAATGGGTGAAGGCAGGAAACACCAGCTAGACGCCAGGATACAGAGAAGGTAGGTAATGTGCAGGTAAAGATATGTTGAATGAGTAAAGGCAGGAAACACCAGCTTGACTCCAGGATACAGAGAAGGTAGGTAATGTGCAGGTAACGATATGTTGAATGGGTAAAGGTAGAAAGCACCAGCGTGACCACACTATGCAGAGAAGGTAGGTAATGTGCAGGTAAAGATATGTTGAATGGGCAAGAAGCACCAGTGTGACCCCAGGATGCAGAGAAGATAGGTAATGAGCACGTAACGATATGTTAAATGGGTGAAAGCAGGAAACATCAGCGTAAATACACGGTCCCGTAGATGGAGAGAAAACATAAATAGAGAGAGGGATTGGGGAGGCTTTAGCATTGTCTTCCTCTCTGAATTTGTCTTAATGGGTTTTAGAGCATTCACTCATCTACCGCTGTGGTTATGGTATAGGCTCACATATATCCTAAAATTGATATTAATATTTGTGCAGTGCATATTCCTAAATAACAATGTGAGGGGGTTCTGTATCGACTGCAAGTAATCTTCAATCACAACAGAATATCTAATATGCTTTCTCTCTTTTTTAGGCGATTCATTGGCGTTAACCCTGAGAGGGGAACAAAGGCTAGCCAGGGAAAGGCGGTGTCCAAGAAGACCGGGAAGCTGGTCCAGAAAAAGGCAGCAACTGTAAATCCTCACGTAGCCACCCTTATAAAACATCTCACAGATTTTGAGGGGGGCTTTATGTAGCCGACAACTAAACACTGGACTCGTGTTCAGTGTTTTGTCTCCAGTTAGAAATTAAGTGGACATGTTATAAATGTTAAAATGCTTTACTGAAAATAAGAAGAATGCACTAAATGTACTTTGAATGTATTTGATGCACAATAAATAATTGGTTAATAAAAACATAATCTTGCAAGCCCATTTCTCCAGTCATTTTTATGCCAGCAGATTGCAGGGATTTTGATTTTGAAAAATTAAAAGTTTAACTCATTAACTTCTAGTGGCATCATACTGTAAAGCTCAGTCTATAGTGCTTACAATTATTTTACTGCAATTAACTGTTAATGGATATTACAGTAGATACACTAAAATAACAGTGTAATGCCGCTAAACAGATGACAGTATCATGCTGTGAAGCGTATATTTGATACAGCACAGTACTGTGATACTTTTTACAGTAATAAACTGTAGTGATGTATGTGTGCTGTAGAAAAACAGTTTTATACTGGAACCATTAGCTGCCAGTAGGTTACTGTAATTAAACGGTGAAAATTCTTACAGTAAGGGAGAGACCCGCCACCCAGCGGAGAAAACTCATTTCGGCCGCTTGTACCCGTGATGTTGTCCTTTCGGTCATAACCCAAAGCTCATGACCATAGGTGAGGATGGGAACGTAGATTGACCGGTAAATTGAGAGCTTTTCCTTCTGGCGCAGCTCCTTCTTACCACAACCAATCGATATAGCGTCCTCATTACTGAAGACGCCGCACCGACCAGCCTGTGCATCTCACGATCCACTCTTCCCTCACTCATGAACAAGACTCCAGGTACTTGAACTCATCCACTTGGGGCAAGATCTCCTGCCCAACCTCGAGATGGCACTCCACCCTTTCCCGGGCGAGAACCTCGGACTTGGAGGTGCTGATTCTCATCCCAGTCGCTTCACACTCGGCTGCGAACCAATCCAATGAGAGCTGAAGATCCTGGCCAGTTAAAGCCATAAGGACCACATCATCTGCAAAAAGGAGAGACCTAATCCTGCAGCCACCAAACCGGATCCCCTCAACGCCATGACTGCGCCTAGAAATTCTGTCCATAAAATTTATGAACACATTTGGTGACAAAGGGCAGCCAACTTACTGCTGGCAATGCGGACCAAGCTCTGACACTGATCATACAGGGAGCGACCCGCCACAATCAGACATGCCGATACCCCATACTCTCTGAGCACTCCCCACAGGACTTCCCGGGGTGGCCACGGTCGAATGTCTTCTCCAAGTCCACAAAGCACATGTAGACTGGTTGGACAAACTCCCATGCACACTCAAGGACCCTGCCGAGAGTATAGAGCTGGTCTACCGTTCCACGACCAGGACGAAAACCACACTGTTCGTCCTGGAGGTTCCTCCTCTCCAGTACACATGAATAGACCTTACCGGGAAGACGGAGGAGTGTGATCTACGATAGTTGGAACACACCCTCCGGTTCCCCTTCTTAAAGAGAGGAACCACCACCCCGGTCTGCCAATCCAGAGGTACCGCCCCTGATGTCCATGCGATGTTGCAGAGTCTTGTCAACTAAAACAGCCCCACAGCATCCAGAGCCTTAAGGAACTCCGGACGGAGCTCATCCACCCCCGGGCCTTGCCACCGAGGAGCTTTTAAAACGACCTTGGCAACCTCAGCCCCAGAAATAGGAGAGCCCACCACAGATTCCCCAGGCACTGCTTGGCCTGTCGGTATGCCCGCTGCCTCTGGAGTCCCATGAGCCAAAAGGACCAGATAAGCTCTTTCTTCAGCTTGACGGCATCCCGCACTGCTGGTGGCCACCAGCGGGTTCTAGGATTACCGCCACGACAGGCACCAAACACCTTGCGGCCACAGCTCCAATCAGCTGGCTTGACAAGAGAGGCACGGAACATGATCCATTCAGACTCAATGTCCAGCACCTCCTTTGTGACATGTTCAAAGTTCCTCCCGAGGTGGAAAAAGAAACTCTCTCTGACAGGAGACTCTGCTAGGCATTCCCAAAAGACTCTCACAATGCGTTTGGGCCTGCCAGGTCTGTCCGGGATCCTACCCCACCATCGGAGCCAGCTCACCAGGTGGTGATCGGTAGAAAGCTCGCTCCTCTCTTCACCCGAGTGTCCAAAACATTAGGCTGCAAATCCCATGACACAACTACAAAGTCAATAATGGAACTGCGGCCGAGGGTGTCCTGGTGCCAAGTGCACATATGGACACCCTTATGTTTGAACATTGTGTTTGTTATGGACAATCCGTGACGAGCACAAAAGTCCAATAACAAAGCACCACTTGGGTTCAGATCCGGGTGGCCATTTTTCCCAATCACGACTCTCCAGGTTTCAAAGTCGTTGCCAACATGAGCGTTGAAGACCCCCAGCATAACAAGGGAATCACCCGAGGGAGCACTCTCAAGGGAATCCAAAAAGAGTGGGTACTCTGAGCTGCTGTTTGGTGCGTAAACACCAACAACAGTCAGGACCCGTCACCCAACCCGAAAGCGGAGGGAAGCTACCATCTCGTCTTCTGGGTTAAGTCCAACGTGCAGGCTTTGAGCCGGGGGGGCAACAAAAATTGCCAACCCAGCCTCTCATTACTTGCAACGCCAGAGTGGAAGAGAGTCCAACCCCTCTTGAGAGAACAGGTTCCAGAGCCCTTGCTGTGCGTCGAAGTGAGTCCAGCTTTATCTAGCCGGGAACTTCTCCACCTCGCGAGGTGACGTTCCACGTCCCAAGAGCGAGCTTATGTAGCCGATAATCGGACCGCCAAGTGCCCTGCCTTCGGCTTCCGCCCAGCTAACACTGCACCCGACCTCTATGACCCAGCCCATGAGTGGTTAGCCTATTGCAGGGGGGACCCACGTTGCCTCTTCGAGCTGGGCCCCATGGGCACCAGTCGCTCGCCATCGTGCCCCACCTCTGGGCCTGGCTTCACAGGGGAGTCACGGTGACCCGCGTCCGGGCGAGAAAATATCTAGGTCCTCGATTTGTACTTTTCATAAAGGTCTTTGAGCTGCTCTTTGTCTGATTCCTCACCTAGGACCTGTTTGTCTTGGGGGACCCTACCAGGGGGCATAGAAGCCCCCGGACAACATAGCTCCTAGGATCAGTGGGACACGCAAACCACAAAGGTGGCGGCTCAGAAAGCAGGTTATATAAACATAACTCCAAAACCAAACATGCAAGATGTCTAAACATGCCTGTAATATTGTATCAATGTGAGTTTTACTAGAATCGGTTGTTTTTTTAAGGCTTGCAAACACAAAAAGTTTTTTTTACTCAATATGACAGTAAGTTCTTAAAATGCCGAGATAATGTGAAAAAAACAATACAAATGTATTCCAACATGATTCCTAAACCAAACATGCAAAATGTCTAAAAATGCCTGTAATATTGAATCCATGTGAGTTTTACTAGAATCATTTGTTTTTGTAAGGTTTGCAAATACAAAACTTGAGTTTTATGACAGACACAAGTTAGTTTTTTTACTCAATATAACAGTAAATATGTCATACTATATATTAAAGTTATATGAAAATAACTCCAAAACCAAACGTGCATTATGTCCAAAATTGCCTGTAATATTGTATAGATGTGAGTTTTACTAGAATCAGGTTTGCAAATACAAAAATTGGGTTTTATGACAGTATACTGTCACACTCAATATGACAGTAAAACTGTCATACTAAATCCATCCATTTTCTTCCGCTTATCCGAGGTCGGGTTGCGGGGGCAGCAGCCTAAGCAGAGAGCCCAGACTTCCCTCTCCCCAGCCACTTCGTCCAGCTCTTCTCGGGGGATCCCGAGGCGTTCCCAGGCCATAGTCTTTCCAATGTATCCTAGGTCTTCCCCATGGCCTCCTGCCGTTCCGACCTAGGGAGGCGTTCGGGTGGCATCCTGAGCAGATGCCCGAACCACCTCATCTGGCTCCTCTCAATGTGGAGGAGCAGCGGCTTTACACTGAGTTCCTCCCAGATGACAGAGCTTCTCACCCTATCTCTAAGGGAGAGACCCACCACCCGGCGGAGGAAACTCATTTCGGCCGCTTGTACCCGTGACCTTGTCCTTTCGGTCATAACCCAAAGCTCATGACCATAGGTGAGGATGGGAACGTTGATCGACCGGTAAATTGAAAGCTTTTCCTTCTGGCTCAGCTCCTTCTTCACCACAACGGATCGATATAGCGTCCTCATTACTGAAGACGCCGCACCGATCCGCCTGTAGATCTCACAATCCACTCTATCCTCACTCGTGAACAAGACTCCTAGGTACTTCAACTCCTTCATTTCGGGCAAGATCTCTTTCCCAACCTCGAGATGGCACTCCACCCTTTCCCGGGCGAGAACCATGAACTCGGACTTGGAGGTGCTGATTCTCATCCCAGTCGCTTCACTGCGAACCGATCCAATGAAAGCTGAAGATCTTGGCCAGTGAAGCCATCAGGACCACATCATCTGCAAAAAGCAGAGACCTAATCCTGCAGCCACCATACCAGGCGCAGTCATGGCGTTGAGGGGATCCTCAAAGCCATGACTGCGCCTAGATATTCTGTCCATTAAAGTTATGAACAGAATCGGTGACAAAGGGCAGCCTTGGCGGAGTCCAACCCTCACTGGAAAGGGGTCCGACATACTGCCGGCAATGCGGACCAAGCTCTGACACTGATCATACAGGGAGACACCCGCCACAATCAGACATGCCGATACTCCATACTCTCTGAGCACTCCCCACAGGATTTACCGGGGGCCAAGGTCTAATGACTTCTCCAAGTCCACAAAACTTATGTAGACTGGTTGGGCAAACTCCCATGCACACTCAAGGACCCTGCCGAGAGTATAGAGCTGGTCTACCGTTCCACGACCAGGACGAAAACCACACTGTTCGTCCTGGATCCGAGGTTCCTCCTCTCCATTACACATGAATAGACCTTACCGGGAAGGCTGAGGAGTGTGATCTACGATTTTTGGAACACACCCTCCGGTTCCCCTTCTTAAAGAGAGGAACCACCACCCCGGTTTGCCAATCCAGAGGTACCGCCCCCGATGTAGACGCAATGTTGCAGAGTCTTGTCAACCAAGACTGCCCCACAGCATCCAGAGCCTTAAGGAACTCCGGACGGAGCTCATATCCCCGGGGCCTTGCCACCGAGGAGCTTTTTAACTACCTTGGCAACCTCAGCCCCAGAAATAGGAGAGCCCACCACAGACTTCCCAGGCACTGTTTCCTCATAGGAAGACGTGTTGGTGGGACTGAGGAGGTCTCGCTTGGCCTGTCGGTATGCCCACTGCCTCTGGAGTCCCATGAGCCAAAAGGACACGGTGGCTCTTTCTTCAGCTTGACAGCATCCCTCACTGCTGGTGGATTACCGCCACGACAAGCACCAAACACCTTGCGGCCACAGCTTCAATCAGCTGGCTCAACAAGAGAGGAACGGAACATGGTCCACTCAGACTCAATGTCCAGCACCTCCCTCGTGACATGTTCAAAGTTCTTCCGGACATGTTCAAACTTCTTCAGGAGACTCTGCTAGGTGTTCCCAGCAGACCCTTACAATGCGTTTGGGCCTGCCAGGTCTGACCGGCATCCTCCCCCACCATCGGAGCCAGCTCACCACCAGGTGGTGGTTGGTAGAAAGCTCTGCCCCTCTCTTCACCGAGTGTCCAAAACATGAGGCCGCAAATCCCATGACACAACTACAAAGTCAATCATGCGGCCGAGGGTGTCCTTGTGCCAAGTGCACATATGGACACCCTTATGTTTGAACATTGTGTTTGTTATGGACAATCCGTGACGAGCACAAAAGTCCAATAAGAAAGCACCACTTGGGTTCAGATCCGGGTGGCCATTTTTCCCAATCACGACTCTCCAGGTTTCACTGTCGTTGCCAACATAGCGTTGAAGTCCACCAGCAGAACAAGGGAATCACCCGAGGGAGCACTCTCCAGTCCTCCCTCAAGGGAATCCAAAAAGAGTTGGTACTCTGAGCTGCTGTTTGGTGTGTAAACACAAACAACAGTCAGGACCCGTCACCCAGCCCGAAGGCTGAAGGAAGCTACCATCTCGTCTATTGGGTTTAAAGTCCAACGTGCAGGCTTTGAGCCGGGGGGCAACAAGAATTGCCACCCCAGCCTCTCATTAGTTGCAACGCCAGTGTGGAATCTCTTCCACTCTGGCGTTGCAAGTAATGAAAGTTCAGCTCAGTCCAGCCCCTCTGAGAGAACAGGTTCCAGAGCCCTTGCTGTGAGTCCAACTATATCTAGCCGGGAACGTCTCCACCTCAAGCACCAGCTCAGGCTCCTTCCCTCCCAGCGAGGTGACGTTCCATGTCCCAAGAGCGAGCTTATGTAGCCGATAATCGGACCACCAAGTGCCCTGCCTTCGGCTGCCGCCCAGCTCACACTGCACCCTCTATGACCCAGCCCATGAGTGGTGAGCCCTGGAGGGGGGATCCACGTTGCCTCTTCGAGCTGAGCACGGCTGGGCCCCATGGGGACAGGCCCGTCAATCGCCATCGTGCCACACCTCTGGGCCTGGCTCCACAGGGGAGCCACGGTGACCTGCGTCCGGGCGAGAAAAAATCTAGGTCCTCAATTGTACTTTTAATAAAGGTCTTTGAGCTGCTCTTTGTCTGATCCCTCACCTAGGACCTGTTTGTCTTGGGAGACCCCGGACAACATAGTTCCTGGATCAGTGGGACACGCAAACCACAAAGGTGGCGGCTCAGAAAGCAGGTTATATAAATATGACTCCAAAACCAAACATGCAATATGTCTAAACATGCCTGTAATATTGTATCAATGTGACTTTTCCTAGAATCGGTTGTTTTTGTAAGGTTTGCAAATACAAAAATTAGGTTTTACTCACAATGACAAAATCACACTCAATATAACAGTTATTTAGACATAACTCATAAACCACACAAAAAAATGGCTAATAATGCCTGAAATAATGAATCATTGGGAGTTTTACTGAGTTTTATATTTTGCAAACACAAAAAGTAGTTTTTTACTTGACTGTAATGTTCTTAGAACCCTGAGATAATGGGAAAAAAGCAATAAAAATGTATTTAAACCTAACTCCTAAACAACACATGCAAAATGGCTAATAATGCCTAGGGAGACATGTAACGTTGTTAGTTTTAAAAAAATGATATTTTGTAAAGATATCAAAGACACAAGCTAGTTTTTTTTATTCAATATGACAGTATAACAGTCATACTAAATATGAAAGTTATATAAACATAACTCCAAAACCAAACATGTGTCATGTCTAAAAATGCCTGTAATAATGTATTTATGTGAGTTTGTAAGGTTTGCAAAAACAAAAAGTAGTTTTTTACTCAATATGAAAATAATGTTCTTAGAATCCTGAGATAATGCCAAAGTATTCAAACACAAATTTTAAACCAAACATGTAAAATGTCTAAAAATGCCTGTAGTATTGAATCTATATAAGTTTTACTAGAATCAATTGTTTTTGTAAGGTTTGCAAATACAAAAATTAGGTATAAAAATTAGACATTAAAACTGTAACACTCAATATGACAATTATTTATTTATAACTCCTAACCACACATGAAACATGTCTAATAATGCGTGAAAAAAATTATCTTTGTGAGTGTTACTAGAAACATTTTCGTTTGTAAGGTTTGCAAAGACAGGTTAGTTTTTTTTACTCAATATGACAGTATAACTGCCACACTCAATATGACAGTTATTTAAACATAACTCTTAAACTACACATAAAAATGATTAACAATGCCTGAAATAATGCATTCTTGCAAGTTTTACTCGAAACATGTGCTTTTTTAAGGCTTGCAAACACAAAAATTATTTATTTACTCATCAATATGACAGTAATGTTCTAAAATTCTGAGAAAATACGAACAAATTAAAAAAAATGATTCCAACATAATTCCTAAACCAAACATGCAAAATGTCTAAAAATGTCTATAATATTGAATCCATGTGAGTTTAACTAGATTTAAATGATTTTGTAAGGTTTGCAAATACATAAATTAGGTTTTACTTACTATGTCATAACTGACAGTATATGACAGTTATTTAACCATAACTCAAACCACACATGAAAAATGGCTAATAATGCCTGAAATAATGTATCCTTGGCCGTTTTACTCGAAACACATGCTCTTTTAAATCTTGCAAACACAAAAAGTAGTTTTTTTACTCAATATGACTGTAATGTTCTTAAAATCCTGAGATAATGCGAAAAAAGCAATAAAAATGTATTTAAACATTACTCCTAAACAACATATGCAAAATGGCTAATAATGCCTGGAAACATGTATCTTTGTTAGTTTTACTGGAAAAATGATCTTTTGTAAAGTTTGCAAAGACACAAGCCAGTTTTTTTTTAATTCAATATGACAGTATAACAGTCATACTAAATATGAAAGTTATATAAACATAACTCCAAAACCAAACATGTGTCATGTCTAAAAATGCCTGTAATAATGTATTTATGTGAGTTTGTAAGGTTTGCAAAAACAAAAAGTAGTTTTTTCCTCGATATGAAAGTAAGGATTTTAGAATCCTGAGATAATGCGAAAAAAGCAATAAAAATGTATTTAAACATAATTCCTAAACAACCCAGGCAAAATGGGTAATAATGCCTGGCGACATGTATCTTTGTTAGTTTTACTAGAAAATGTATTTTTTGTAAAGTTTGCAAAGACACAAGCTAGTTGTTTTTATTCAATAAGACAGTATAACAGTCATCTTACATATGAAAGTTATATAAACATAACTCCAGAACCAAACGTGTGTCATGTCTAAAATTACCTATAATAATGTATTTATGTGAGTTTGTAAGGTTTGCAAAAACAAAAAGTAGTTTTTTCCTCAATATGAAATTAAGGATTTTAGAATCCTGAGATAATGCGAAAAAAGCAATAAAAATGTATTTAAACATAATTCCTAAACAACCCATGCAAAATGGCTAATAATGCCTGGAGACATATATCTTTGTTAGTTTTACTAGAAAAATGATATTTTGTAAAGATATCAAAGACAAAAGCTAGTTTTTTTTATTCAATATGACAGTATAACAGTCCTACTAAATATGAAAGTTATCAAAACATAACTCCAAAACCAAACATGTGTTATGTCTAAAAATGCCTGTAATAATGTATTTATGTGAGTTTGTAAGGTTTGCAAAAACAAAAAGTAGTTTTTTACTCAATATGAAAGTAATGATCTTAGAATCCTGAGATAATGCGAAAAAAGCAATAAAAATGTATTTAAACATAATTCCTAAACAACCCATGCAAAATGGGTAATAATGACTGGAGACATGTATCTTTGTTAGTTTTACTAGAAAAATGATCTTTTGTAAAGTTTGCAAAGACAAATGCTAGTTTTTTTTATTCAATATGACTGTATAACAGTCATACTAAATATAAAAGTTATATAAACATAACTCCAAAACCAAACATGTGTCATGTCTAATAATGTCTGTAATAATGTATTTATGTGAGTTTGTAAGGTTTGCAAAAACAAAAAGTAGTTTTTTACTCAATATGAAAGTGATGATCTTAGAATCCTGAGATAATGCGAAAAAAGCAATAAAAATGTATTTAAACATAATTCCTAAACAACCCATGCAAAATGGGTAATAATGCCTGGAGACATGTATCTTTGTTAGTTTTACTAGAAAAATGATCTTTTGTAAAGTTTGCAAAGACACAAACTAGTTTTTTTTTAATTCAATATGACAGTATAACAGTCATACTAAATATGAAAGTTATATGAACATAACTCCTAAACCAAAAATGACTGTAATAATGTATTAATGTGAGTTTGTAAGGTTTGCAAAAACAAAAAGTAGTTTTTTACTCAATATGAAAGTAATGATCTTAAAATCCTGAGATAATGCGAAAAAAGCAATAAAAATGTCTTTAAACATAATTTCTAAACAACCCATGCAAAATGGGTAATAATGCCTGGAGACATGTATCTTTGTTAGTTTTACTAGAAAAATGATCTTTTGTAAAGTTTGCAAAGACACAAGCTAGTTTTTTTTAATTCAATATGACAGTATAACAGTCATACTAAATATGAAAGTTATATAAACATAACTCCAAAACCAAACATGTGTCATGTCTAAAAATGCCTGTAATAATGTATTTATGTGAGTTTGTAAGGTTTGCAAAAACAAAAAGTAGTTTTTTACTCTGAGACAATGCGAAAAAAGCAATAAAAATGTATTTAAACATAATTCCTAAACAACCCATGCAAAATGGGTAATAATGCCTGGACACATGTATCTTTGTTAGTTTTACTAGAAAAATGATGTTTTGTAAAGTTTGCAAAGACACAAGCTAGTTTTTTAAAATTAAATATGACAGTATAACAGTCCTACTAAATATGAAAGTTATCAAAACACAACTCCAAAACCAAACATGTGTTATGTCTAAAAATGCCTGTAATAATGTATTTATGTGAGTTTGTAAGGTTTGCAAAACAAAAAGTAGTTTTTTCCTCAATATGAAAGTAAGGATTTTAGAATCCTGAGATAATGCGAAAAAAGCAATAACAATGTATTTAAACATAATTCCTAAACAACCCATGCAAAATGGGTAATAATGCCTGGAGACATGTATCTTTGTTAGTTTTACTAGAACAATTAT
The DNA here is from genome assembly GCF_033978785.1 of Entelurus aequoreus. Classification (NCBI taxonomy): domain Eukaryota; kingdom Metazoa; phylum Chordata; class Actinopteri; order Syngnathiformes; family Syngnathidae; genus Entelurus; species Entelurus aequoreus. Next base: position 22,926,050 of record NC_084753.1, on the reverse strand, counting down.
CTTTTGTAAAGTTTGCAAAGACACAAGCTAGTTTTTTCTTATTCAATATGACAGTATAACAGTCATACTAAATATGAAAGTTATATAAACATAACTCCAAAACCAAACATGTGTCATGTCTAAAAATGCCTGTATTAATGTATTAATGTGAGTTTGTAAGGTTTGCAAAAACAAAAACTAGTTTTTTACTCAATATGAAAGTAAGGATTTTAGAATCCTAAATAATGCAAAAAAAAGCAATAAAAATGTATTTAAAGATCATTCCTAAACAACCCATGCAAAATGGCTAATAATGCCTGGAGACATTTATCTTTGTTAGTTTTACTAGAAAAATTATATTTTGTAAAGTTTGCAAAGACACAAGCTAGTTTTTTTTTATTCAATATGACAGTATGACAGTCATATTAAATATAAAAGTTATATAAACATAACTCCAAAACCAAACATGTGTCATGTCTAAAAATGCCTGTAATAATGTATTTATGTGAGTTTGTAAGGTTTGCAAAAACAAAAAGTAGTTTTTTACTCAATATGAAAGTAATGATCTAAGAATCCTGAGATAATGCGAAAAAAGCAATAAAAATGTATTTAAACATAATTCCTAAACAACCCATGCAAAATGGGTAATAATGCCTGGAGACATGTATCTTTGTTAGTTTTACTAGAAAAATGATCTTTTGTAAAGTTTGCAAAGACACAAGCTAGTTTTTTTTTATTCAATATGACAGTATAACAGTCATACTAAATATAAAAGTTATATAAACATAACTCCAGAACCAAACGTGTGTCATGTCTAAAATTGCTTATAATAATGTATTCATGTGGGTTTGTAAGGTTTTCAAAAACAAAAAGTAGTGTTTTACTCAATATGAAAGTAATGATCTTAGAATCCTGAGATAATGCGAAAAAAGCAATAAAAATGTATTCAAACACAATTTTTAAACCAAACATGTGAATTGTCTAAAAATGCCTGTAATATTGAATTTATGTAAGTTTTACTAGAATCAATTGTTTTTGTAAGGTTTGCAAATACAAAAATTAGGTTTTACACATAATGACATTATAACTTTAACACTCAATATGAAAGTTATTTAATTATAACTCCTAAATACACATGAAACATGTCTAATAGCGTGAAAAAAAATATCTTTGTGAGTGTTGCTAGAAACATTTTCTTTTGTAAGGTTTGCAAAGACACAAGTTAGATTTTTTTAACTGAATATGACAGTATAACGCCACACTCAATATGACAGTTATTTAAACATAACTCCTAAACCACACCTGAAAAATGGCTAATAATGCCTGAAATAATGCATCTTTGGGAGTTTTACTGGAAACATATGCTTTTTTTAAGGCTTTCAAACACAAAAATTATTTGTATTGTATTATGTATTACAACATAATTCCTAAACCAAACATGCAAAATGTCTGAAAATGCCTGTAATATTGAATCCATGTGAGTTTTATTTGAATCAGTTGTATGGTTTGCTAATACAAAAATTGGGTTTCATGACAAACACAAGTTAGTTTTTTTACTCAATATAACAGTTTAGCTGTCATACTATATATGAAAGTTATATAAACATAACTCCAAAACCAAACCATTATGTCCAAAACTGCCTGTAATATTGTATATATGTGAGTTTTACCAGAATCAGGGTTGCAAATACAAAAATTGGGTTTTATGACAGTATACTGTCACACTCAATATGACAGTTATTTAAACATAACTCAAACAACACATGCAAAATAGCTAATAATGCCTGGAGCATGTATCTTAGTTAGTTTTACTAGAAAAATGGTATTTTGTAAGATTTACAAAGACACAAGTTAGTTGTTGTTTTTATTCAATATGACAGTATAACTGTCATACTAAATATGAAAGTTATATAAACATAACTCTAAAACCAAACATGCATTGTGTCTAAAAATGCCTGTAATATTGTATCTGTGTGAGTTTAACTAGATTTAGTTGTTTTTGTAAGGTTTGCAATTACAAAATAAGGGTTTTACTCACTATGACAGTTTACTGTCACACTCAATCTGACAGTTATTTATTTAAACATAACTCCTAAACCACACATGCAAAATGGCTAATAATGCCTGGAGATATGTATCTTTGTGAGTTTTACTAGAAACATTATATTGTGTAAGGTTTAGTTAGTTTTTGTACTCAATCTGACAGTATAACTGTCATTCTAAATCCATCCATTTTCTTCCGCTTATCCGAGGTCGGGTTGCGGGGGCAGCAGCCTGAGCAGAAAATCCCAGACTTCCCTCTCCCCAGCCACTTCGTCCAGCTCTTCTCGGGGTATTCCGAGGCGTTCCCAGGCCAGCCGGGGACATAGTCTTTCCAATGTGTCCTAGGTCTTCCCCGTGGCCTCCTGCCACACCTCCCTAGAGGCGTTCGGGTGGCATCCTGAGCAGATGCCCGAACCACCTCATGGCTCCTCTCAATGTGGAGGAGCAGCGGCTTTAATTTGAGTTCCTCCCGGATGACAGAGCTTCTCACCCTGTCTCTAAGGTAGAGACCCACCACCCGGCAGAGGAAACGCATTTCGGCCGCTTGTCCTTTCGGTCATAACCCAAAGCTGGGAACGTAGATCGACGGTAAATTGAGAGCTTTTCCTTCTAGCTCAGCTCCTTCTTCACCACAACGGATCGATATAACGTCCTCAATACTGAAGACGCCGCACCAAACCGCCTGTGGATCTCTCGATCCACTCTATCTTCACTCGTGAACAAGACTCCTAGGTACTTGAACTCCTCCACTTGGGGCAAGATCTCCTCCCCAACCTGGAGATGGCACTCGACCCTTTCCTGCGCGAGAACCATGGACTTGGACTTGGAGGTGCTGATTCTCATCCCAGTCGCTTCACACTCAAGGACCCTGCCGAGAGTATAGACCTGGTCTACCGTTCCACGACCAGGACGAAAACCACACTGTTCGTCCTGGATCCGAGTTTCCTCCTCTCCAGTACACATGAATAGACCTTACCGGGAAGGCTGAGGAGTGTGTTTCACGATAGTTGGAACACACCCTCCGGTTCCCCTTCTTAAAGAGAGGAACCACCACCCCGGTGTGCCAATCCAGCGGTACCACCCCCAATGTTCACGCGATGTTGCAGAGTCTTGTCAACCAAGACAGCCCCACAGTATCCAGAGCCTTAAGGAACTCATCCACCACCGGGGCCTTGCCACAGAGGAGCTTTTTAACTACCTAGGCAACCTAAGCCCCAGAAATAGGAGAGTCCACCACAGATTCCCCAGGCACTGCTTGGCCTGTCGGTATGCCCGCTGCCTCTGGAGTCCCATGAGCCAAAAGGACCCGATAGGCTCTTTCTTCAGCTTGACGGCATCCCTCCCTGCTGGTGGCCACCAGCGAGTTCTAGGATTACCGCCACTACAGGCACCAAACACCTTGCGGCCACAGCTCCAATCAGCAGGCTCGACAAGAGAGGCACGGAACATGGTCCACTCAGACTCAATGTCCAGCACCTCCCTCGTGACATGTTTAAAGTTCTTCCTTATGTTTGAACATTGTGTTTGTTATGGACAATCCGTGACGAGCACAAAAGTCCAATAACAAAGCACCACTTGGGTTCAGATCCGGGTGGCCATTTTTCCCAATCACGACTCTCCAGGTTTCACTGTCCTTGCCAACATGAGCATTGAAGTCCCCCAACAGAACAAGGGAATCACCCGAGGGAGCACTCTCCAGTACTCCCTCAAGGGAATCCAAAAAGAGTGGGTACTCTGAGCTGCTGTTTGGTGCGTAAAGACAAACAACAGTGAGGACCCGTCATCCAACCCGAAGGCGGAGGGAAGCTACCATCTCGTCTACTGGGTTAAAGTCCAACGTGCAGGCTTTGAGCAACAACAATTGCCACCCCAGCCTCTCATTGCTTGCAACGCCAGAGTGGAAGAGAGTCCAGCCCCTCTTGAGAGAACAGGTTCCAGAGCCCTTGCTGTGCGTCGAAGTGAGTCCAACTATATCTAGCCGGAACTTCTTCACCTCGCGCACCAGCTCAGGCTCTTTCCCTCCCAGCGAGGTGACGTTCCACGTCCCAAGAGCGAGCTTATGTAGCCGATAATCGGACTGCCAAGTGCCCTGCCTTCGGCTGCCGCCCAGTTCACACTGCATCCGACCTCTATGACCTCAATGGGCCCATGAGTGGTGAGCCCATTGGAGGGTTGACCCACGTTGCCTCTTCGAAATGAGCCCGGCAGGGCCCCATGGAGACAGGCCCGGCCACCAGTCGCTCGCCATCGTGCCCCACCTCTGCGCCTGGCTCCACAGGGGAGCCACGGTGACCTGCGCCTGGGCGAGAAAAAATCTAGGTCCTCGATTTGTACTTTTCATAAAGGTCTTTGAGCTGCTCTTTGTCTGATCCCTCACCTAGGACCTTTTCTCAGGGGATCCCGAGGCGTTCCCAGGCCAGCCGGGAGACATAGTGTTCCCAATGTGTCCTGGGTCTTCCCCGTGGCCTCCAGGATGACAGAGCTTCACCTTCACCAGGGGTGTCAAACTCAAATACAGAGTGGGCCAAAGTTTAAAACTGAACAAAGCCGCGGGCCAAGGTTGAACAAATTAACCTTTTAATAGGGACCCAAACACGTTTTGCATTGAATATTGAACAAGCAAGGCTTATATAACTTTATAGTGACATGCAAAATGGAGTTTCAAATAATAATAATAATAATTAAAAAATATCAATTGCATATCAAATATAATTTAAATACAAATTGAATGCCTCTTTTCTATTTGCAGCCTTCTGAGGTAAATAACAACATTAACTTTATCCACAGGCTAATAAATTTGAAAATAAAATAACAATGAATAAAACAACCATTCAGGACTTTAAACTGCTCAGTTTGCAACACACTGATCTAATTTGATGTGCCCAAGCCAGATACCTGGCATCTTTTTTTAGATGTTAGTTCTTTAATGTCGGGGCTCAGGCTTTGAGCTGAGGCAATTGTTATCGAACAAGATGTTCAACAGTCATATCTCGTACACCCAATTCTAACATCATTCAGACCCAGTCACAAGATATGTGCAGCTACAGCACGCATACACAAATGAATGCAACGCATACTTCATCAACAGCGATACAGGTTACACTGAGGGTGCCAGTATAAAAAACTTTAACACTGTTAGAAATATACGCCACACTGTGAACCCACACCAAACAAAAATAAAAAACACTTTTCGGGAGAACATCCGCACCGTAACACAACATAAACACAAAAGAACAAATACCCAGAATCTTTTGCAGCACTAACTCTAACCCACACACACACACACCTTGTAGCGTCTCGGAAGATTTAGTGCTACAAAGGGTTCTGGGTATTTGTTGTGTTGTGTTTATGTTGTGTTACGGTGCGGATTTTCTCCCAAAATGTGTTTGTCATTCTTGTTTGGTGTGGATTCACAGTGTGGCGTATATTTCTAAAAGTGTTAAAGTTTTTTATTTGGCTACCGTCAGTGTAACCTGTATCGCTGTTGATGAAGAATGCGTTGCATTCAATTGTGTGTGGGTGCAGAAGCTGCACTGACATGAAACTGGGCTGGCACTCGTTTGACTAGCTGGAAAAAAAAAAAAATTTCGGGAGGAGTGCTGGAGTCACTCCCGGGAGGGTTGGCAAGTATTAGAAGTAGCGGCACTGCCGCAATGTATAATCGAAGGTCCAGCTTTAGTGTTAATTTGATATTGCCTCAAGGGCCAAGTCAAATTACACGTTGGGCCAAATTTGGCCCACGGGCCAGAGTTTGACACCCATGACCTTCACTGTAAAAAATTACTGTAAAAATAAAAAATAAAATTACAGTTATATACTCCATCCATCCATCCATTTTCTACCGCTTATTCCCTTCGGGGTCGCGGGGGGCGCTGGAGCCTATCTCATCTACAATCAGGCGGAAGGCGGGGTACACCCTGGACAAGTCGCCACCTCATCGTAGGGCCAACACAGATAGACAGACAACATTCACACTCACATTCACACACTAGGGCCAATTTAGTGTTGCCAATCAACCTATCATGTTCTTCTTAAATGCAGTTAAGTACTGTAAATTGTGTTGCATTTTTCAAAAAATATCGACCAGCAGTAAGTTACTGTAAAACCTACAGTGTAATTCAGTATTTTTCAGACTTGTTTCTTGGGTCCGCCCACAATTCGTCCAACCGAGCTTCATTTCACCTGGCCGACCCTGCTAAATCCATCCTACTGCATCGTGTGTTTTTGATAACAAGCTAAGAGTCACTTGTACCTTGATGTGTCATTTTCTGTTTGAATTACTTTATATATATATTTATAAAGTCCGAAATGACATAGCGTCACAGTCAGCATCACAGACACTATCGTTGACCACGCGCATGTACCGCCGCATGCTAGCTAGCTAAGTTTTCTTCTTTTTTGTCATAGTCATCATAAAAGATGATAACTTGCAACATATGTGCTACGACTTGCAGCAATGTATTTGCGTATGTTAGACACATGCGAAGTCATAGTTGTATGCCTAATGCATCGTTTAAGTGTGCTTTCCCTAAATGCACAAGAGTTTTTTCCAACTTCTCAGCCTTCAAAACTCACAGCCGTCGTCATAAATATGGCAAGAGTAGGACTGATATGTATAGCGCAGAAGGTTTACCTTGTAATATTGTCTCATGTAGCGCGAAGTGCGATGATATACGGGCCTTTCTCCTGCATTTGAAAAGTCATATTACCGAAGGTAGGACAGTTACGTGCCCCTTCAGTCAATGTGAAAAAAGATTTACAGTTAAGTCTACTTTCACATCGCACGTGTCAAGGAAGCACTACGGCTACACTGAACGAAGTTTGACTTGAACAACAGCAAATCCAAGCAGCTCTTGTGTTATTAACACTGATGATGACTATTGTGATATGCAACTTGAGGATTCAGGATATTCCTGTTATGAAGACATGGAGGTCTACTTGCATTAAAAAAATGTTCACAGCACTGAAAAAAGGTTGAGAACCACTGCCTTAGGACAGTGGTTCTCAACCTTTTTTCAGTGATGTACCCCTGTGAACATTTTTTAAATTCAAGTACCCCCTAATCAGAGCAAAGCATTTTTGGTTGAAAAAAAGAGATAAAGAAGTAAAATACAGCACTATGTCATCAGTTTCTGATTTATTAAATTGTATAACAGTGCAAAATATTGCTCATTTGTTGTGGTCTTTCTTGAACTATTTGGAAAAAAAGATATAAAAATAACTAAAAACTTGTTGAAAAATAACCAAGTGATTCAATTATAAATAAAGATTTTTACACATAGAAGTAATCAACTTAAAGTGCCCTCTTTGGGGATTGTAATAGAGATCCATCTGGATTCATGAACTTCATTCTCAACATTTCTTCACAAAAAAAGAAATCTTTAACATCAATATTTATGGAACATGTCCACTACGCTTTAACCAAGCCTCCATTGTTTTCTACATGGATAGTTGATTGACAGTTGGTGCCGTGTGGCACCGCCAGGTAGGGTCAAACCATCATGGCATGGGGGAAACTCTGGCTTTATGGTAATGAATGGAATAGCCTACTTGATTAGTTGTTCAGTTTATGAACTTACATTCATATTCTGTCGAAGTATTATTCAATAAATATATTTATAAAGGATTTTTGAATTGTTGCTATTTTTAGAATATTTAAAAAAAATCTCACGTACCCCTTGGCATACCTTCAAGTACCCCCAGGAGTACGCGTACCCCCATTTGAGAACCACTGCCTTAGGAGACTAGATGTAAACAGAGGAAAGAGAGAGCGAGTGAGGTGGCCATTCCAAATACTTTTAAAATGCTACCCATATTGGATACTGTTTAGGAACATAAACTGCATTTCTTGACTGTACCAGTTGCTGGTGACAAAGTCACAATAAAACGTTGGATGATCAGCATGGAAGGTGATGTCATCTGCAAAGGCGTCCAACCTAGCTTAATCTCAGGGCTTGCTGCCCTTCTTGCCACCTACTATGTGTTCAACTTGGAATACCAAGAGGAAGGTCCTCGGACATTGGAATTTTTTCAAAGGTAAATCCTCTTGATACTGTTAAAATACTGTTAGGATATTTTATTTTATATTTCTCACCTCTGTTCAGGAATTTGACTTGTCATTTCCCCAATTGTGTGCCTTAAATCAATGACTCTTCTGTTCCTTTGTGTACCTTCTTATTAGGGACCGAAGCACCAGTTTGACTCTAGGATACAGAGAAGGTAGGTAATGTGCAGGTAAAGATATGTTGACTGGGTCAAAGAAGGAAGCACCTGTTTGACCCCAGGATGCAGAAAAAGTAGGTAATTTGCAGGTAAAGATATGTTGACTGGATGATGGCAGGAAGCACCAGCTTGACCCGAGAATGCAGAGCAAGTAGGTAATGTGCGGGTGAAGATATGTTGAATGGGTAAAGGCAGGAAGCACCAGTGTGACCCCACCATGCAGGGAAGGTAGGTAATGTGCGGGTGAAGGTATGTTGAATGGGTGAAAGAAGGAAGCGCAGGTGTGGTCGAGGCCATGCAGACAAGGTAGGTATGTGCAGGTGAAGATATGTTGTATGGTGAAAGAAAGAAGCACCAGTGTGACCCAAGGATGCAGGGAAGGTAGGTAATGTGCAGGTAAAGATATGTTGAATGGGTGAAGGCAGGAAACACCAGCTAGACGCCAGGATACAGAGAAGGTAGGTAATGTGCAGGTAAAGATATGTTGAATGAGTAAAGGCAGGAAACACCAGCTTGACTCCAGGATACAGAGAAGGTAGGTAATGTGCAGGTAACGATATGTTGAATGGGTAAAGGTAGAAAGCACCAGCGTGACCACACTATGCAGAGAAGGTAGGTAATGTGCAGGTAAAGATATGTTGAATGGGCAAGAAGCACCAGTGTGACCCCAGGATGCAGAGAAGATAGGTAATGAGCACGTAACGATATGTTAAATGGGTGAAAGCAGGAAACATCAGCGTAAATACACGGTCCCGTAGATGGAGAGAAAACATAAATAGAGAGAGGGATTGGGGAGGCTTTAGCATTGTCTTCCTCTCTGAATTTGTCTTAATGGGTTTTAGAGCATTCACTCATCTACAGCTGTGGTTATGGTATAGGCTCACATATATCCTAAAATTGATATTAATATTTGTGCAGTGCATATTCCTAAATAACAATGTGAGGGGGTTCTGTATCGACTGCAAGTAATCTTCAATCACAACAGAATATCTAATATGCTTTCTCTCTTTTTTAGGCGATTCATTGGCGTTAACCCTGAGAGGGGAACAAAGGCTAGCCAGGGAAAGGCGGTGTCCAAGAAGACCGGGAAGCTGGTCCAGAAAAAGGCAGCAACTGTAAATCCTCACGTAGCCACCCTTATAAAACATCTCACAGACTTTGAGGGGGGCTTTATGTAGCCGACAACTAAACACTGGACTCGTGTTCAGTGTTTTGTCTCCAGTTAGAAATTAAGTGGACATGTTATAAATGTTAAAATGCTTTACTGAAAATAAGAAGAATGCACTAAATGTACTTTGAATGTATTTGATGCACAATAAATAATTGGTTAATAAAAACATAATCTTGCAAGCCCATTTCTCCAGTCATTTTTATGCCAGCAGATTGCAGGGATTTTGATTTTGAAAAATTAAAAGTTCAACTCATTAACTTCTAGTGGCATCATACTGTAAAGCTCAGTCTATAGTGCTTACAATTATTTTACTGCAATTAACTGTTAATGGATATTACAGTAGATACACTAAAATAACAGTGTAATGCCGCTAAACAGATGACAGTATTATGCTGTGAAGCGTATATTTGATACAGCACAGTACTGTGATACTTTTTACAGTAATAAACTGTAGTGATGTATGTGTGCTGTAGAAAAACAGTTTTATACTGGAACCATTAGCTGCCAGTAGGTTACTGTAATTAAACGGTGAAAATTCTTACAGTAAGGGAGAGACCCGCCACCCAGCGGAGAAAACTCATTTCGGCCGCTTGTACCCGTGATGTTGTCCTTTCGGTCATAACCCAAAGCTCATGACCATAGGTGAGGATGGGAACGTAGATTGACCGGTAAATTGAGAGCTTTTCCTTCTGGCGCAGCTCCTTCTTACCACAACCAATCGATATAGCGTCCTCATTACTGAAGACGCCGCACCGACCAGCCTGTGCATCTCACGATCCACTCTTCCCTCACTCATGAACAAGACTCCAGGTACTTGAACTCATCCACTTGGGGCAAGATCTCCTGCCCAACCTCGAGATGGCACTCCACCCTTTCCCGGGCGAGAACCTCGGACTTGGAGGTGCTGATTCTCATCCCAGTCGCTTCACACTCGGCTGCGAACCAATCCAATGAGAGCTGAAGATCCTGGCCAGTTAAAGCCATAAGGACCACATCATCTGCAAAAAGGAGAGACCTAATCCTGCAGCCACCAAACCGGATCCCCTCAACGCCATGACTGCGCCTAGAAATTCTGTCCATAAAATTTATGAACACATTTGGTGACAAAGGGCAGCCAACTTACTGCTGGCAATGCGGACCAAGCTCTGACACTGATCATACAGGGAGCGACCCGCCACAATCAGACATGCCGATACCCCATACTCTCTGAGCACTCCCCACAGGACTTCCCGGGGTGGCCACGGTCGAATGTCTTCTCCAAGTCCACAAAGCACATGTAGACTGGTTGGACAAACTCCCATGCACACTCAAGGACCCTGCCGAGAGTATAGAGCTGGTCTACCGTTCCACGACCAGGACGAAAACCACACTGTTCGTCCTGGAGGTTCCTCCTCTCCAGTACACATGAATAGACCTTACCGGGAAGACTGAGGAGTGTGATCTACGATAGTTGGAACACACCCTCCGGTTCCCCTTCTTAAAGAGAGGAACCACCACCCCGGTCTGCCAATCCAGAGGTACCGCCCCTGATGTCCATGCGATGTTGCAGAGTCTTGTCAACTAAAACAGCCCCACAGCATCCAGAGCCTTAAGGAACTCCGGACGGAGCTCATCCACCCCCGGGCCTTGCCACCGAGGAGCTTTTAAAACGACCTTGGCAACCTCAGCCCCAGAAATAGGAGAGCCCACCACAGATTCCCCAGGCACTGCTTGGCCTGTCGGTATGCCCGCTGCCTCTGGAGTCCCATGAGCCAAAAGGACCAGATAAGCTCTTTCTTCAGCTTGACGGCATCCCGCACTGCTGGTGGCCACCAGCGGGTTCTAGGATTACCGCCACGACAGGCACCAAACACCTTGCGGCCACAGCTCCAATCAGCTGGCTTGACAAGAGAGGCACGGAACATGATCCATTCAGACTCAATGTCCAGCACCTCCTTTGTGACATGTTCAAAGTTCCTCCCGAGGTGGAAAAAGAAACTCTCTCTGACAGGAGACTCTGCTAGGCATTCCCAAAAGACTCTCACAATGCGTTTGGGCCTGCCAGGTCTGTCCGGGATCCTACCCCACCATCGGAGCCAGCTCACCAGGTGGTGATCGGTAGAAAGCTCGCTCCTCTCTTCACCCGAGTGTCCAAAACATTAGGCTGCAAATCCCATGACACAACTACAAAGTCAATAATGGAACTGCGGCCGAGGGTGTCCTGGTGCCAAGTGCACATATGGACACCCTTATGTTTGAACATTGTGTTTGTTATGGACAATCCGTGACGAGCACAAAAGTCCAATAACAAAGCACCACTTGGGTTCAGATCCGGGTGGCCATTTTTCCCAATCACGACTCTCCAGGTTTCAAAGTCGTTGCCAACATGAGCGTTGAAGACCCCCAGCAGAACAAGGGAATCACCCGAGGGAGCACTCTCAAGGGAATCCAAAAAGAGTGGGTACTCTGAGCTGCTGTTTGGTGCGTAAACACCAACAACAGTCAGGACCCGTCACCCAACCCGAAAGCGGAGGGAAGCTACCATCTCGTCTTCTGGGTTAAGTCCAACGTGCAGGCTTTGAGCCGGGGGGGCAACAAGAATTGCCAACCCAGCCTCTCATTACTTGCAACGCCAGAGTGGAAGAGAGTCCAACCCCTCTTGAGAGAACAGGTTCCAGAGCCCTTGCTGTGCGTCGAAGTGAGTCCAGCTTTATCTAGCCGGGAACTTCTCCACCTCGCGAGGTGACGTTCCACGTCCCAAGAGCGAGCTTATGTAGCCGATAATCGGACCGCCAAGTGCCCTGCCTTCGGCTTCCGCCCAGCTAACACTGCACCCGACCTCTATGACCCAGCCCATGAGTGGTGAGCCTATTGCAGGGGGGACCCACGTTGCCTCTTCGAGCTGGGCCCCATGGGCACCAGTCGCTCGCCATCGTGCCCCACCTCTGGGCCTGGCTTCACAGGGGAGTCACGGTGACCCGCGTCCGGGCGAGAAAATATCTAGGTCCTCGATTTGTACTTTTCATAAAGGTCTTTGAGCTGCTCTTTGTCTGATTCCTCACCTAGGACCTGTTTGTCTTGGGGGACCCTACCAGGGGGCATAGAAGCCCCCGGACAACATAGCTCCTAGGATCAGTGGGACATGCAAACCACAAAGGTGGCGGCTCAGAAAGCAGGTTATATAAACATAACTCCAAAACCAAACATGCAAGATGTCTAAACATGCCTGTAATATTGTATCAATGTGAGTTTTACTAGAATCGGTTGTTTTTTTAAGGCTTGCAAACACAAAAAGTTTTTTTTACTCAATATGACAGTAAGTTCTTAAAATGCCGAGATAATGTGAAAAAAACAATACAAATGTATTCCAACATGATTCCTAAACCAAACATGCAAAATGTCTAAAAATGCCTGTAATATTGAATCCATGTGAGTTTTACTAGAATCATTTGTTTTTGTAAGGTTTGCAAATACAAAACTTGAGTTTTATGACAGACACAAGTTAGTTTTTTTACTCAATATAACAGTATAGATGTCATACTATATATTAAAGTTATATGAAAATAACTCCAAAACCAAACGTGCATTATGTCCAAAATTGCCTGTAATATTGTATAGATGTGAGTTTTACTAGAATCAGGTTTGCAAATACAAAAATTGGGTTTTATGACAGTATACTGTCACACTCAATATGACAGTAAAACTGTCATACTAAATCCATCCATTTTCTTCCGCTTATCCGAGGTCGGGTTGCGGGGGCAGCAGCCTAAGCAGAGAGCCCAGACTTCCCTCTCCCCAGCCACTTCGTCCAGCTCTTCTCGGGGGATCCCGAGGCGTTCCCAGGCCATAGTCTTTCCAATGTATCCTAGGTCTTCCCCATGGCCTCCTGCCGTTCCGACCTAGGGAGGCGTTCGGGTGGCATCCTGAGCAGATGCCCGAACCACCTCATCTGGCTCCTCTCAATGTGGAGGAGCAGCGGCTTTACACTGAGTTCCTCCCAGATGACAGAGCTTCTCACCCTATCTCTAAGGGAGAGACCCACCACCCGGCGGAGGAAACTCATTTCGGCCGCTTGTACCCGTGACCTTGTCCTTTCGGTCATAACCCAAAGCTCATGACCATAGGTGAGGATGGGAACGTTGATCGACCGGTAAATTGAAAGCTTTTCCTTCTGGCTCAGCTCCTTCTTCACCACAACGGATCGATATAGCGTCCTCATTACTGAAGACGCCGCACCGATCCGCCTGTAGATCTCACAATCCACTCTATCCTCACTCGTGAACAAGACTCCTAGGTACTTGAACTCCTTCACTTCGGGCAAGATCTCTTTCCCAACCTCGAGATGGCACTCCACCCTTTCCCGGGCGAGAACCATGGACTCGGACTTGGAGGTGCTGATTCTCATCCCAGTCGCTTCACTGCGAACCGATCCAATGAAAGCTGAAGATCTTGGCCAGTTGAAGCCATCAGGACCACATCATCTGCAAAAAGCAGAGACCTAATCCTGCAGCCACCAAACCAGGCGCAGTCATGGCGTTGAGGGGATCCTCAAAGCCATGACTGCGCCTAGATATTCTGTCCATTAAAGTTATGAACAGAATCGGTGACAAAGGGCAGCCTTGGCGGAGTCCAACCCTCACTGGAAAGGGGTCCGACATACTGCCGGCAATGCGGACCAAGCTCTGACACTGATCATACAGGGAGACACCCGCCTCAATCAGACATGCCGATACTCCATACTCTCTGAGCACTCCCCACAGGATTTACCGGGGGCCAAGGTCGAATGTCTTCTCCAAGTCCACAAAACTTATGTAGACTGGTTGGGCAAACTCCCATGCACACTCAAGGACCCTGCCGAGAGTATAGAGCTGGTCTACCGTTCCACGACCAGGACGAAAACCACACTGTTCGTCCTGGATCCGAGGTTCCTCCTCTCCATTACACATGAATAGACCTTACCGGGAAGGCTGAGGAGTGTGATCTACGATATTTGGAACACACCCTCCGGTTCCCCTTCTTAAAGAGAGGAACCACCACCCCGGTCTGCCAATCCAGAGGTACCGCCCCCGATGTAGACGCAATGTTGCAGAGTCTTGTCAACCAAGACTGCCCCACAGCATCCAGAGCCTTAAGGAACTCCGGACGGAGCTCATATCCCCGGGGCCTTGCCACCGAGGAGCTTTTTAACTACCTTGGCAACCTCAGCCCCAGAAATAGGAGAGCCCACCACAGACTTCCCAGGCACTGTTTCCTCATAGGAAGACGTGTTGGTGGGACTGAGGAGGTCTCGCTTGGCCTGTCGGTATACCCACTGCCTCTGGAGTCCCATGAGCCAAAAGGACCCGGTGGCTCTTTCTTCAGCTTGACAGCATCCCTCACTGCTGGTGGATTACCGCCACGACAGGCACCAAACACCTTGCGGCCACAGCTTCAATCAGCTGGCTCAACAAGAGAGGAACGGAACATGGTCCACTCAGACTCAATGTCCAGCACCTCCCTCGTGACATGTTCAAAGTTCTTCCGGACATGTTCAAAGTTCTTCAGGAGACTCTGCTAGGTGTTCCCAGCAGACCCTTACAATGCGTTTGGGCCTGCCAGGTCTGACCGGCATCCTCCCCTAGTGCTCAGTGTTTGGTGGAAAGCTCTGCCCCTCTCTTCACCGAGTGTCCAAAACATGAGGCCGCAAATCCCATGACACAACTACAAAGTCAATCATGCGGCCGAGGGTGTCCTTGTGCCAAGTGCACATATGGACACCCTTATGTTTGAACATTGTGTTTGTTATGGACAATCCGTGACGAGCACAAAAGTCCAATAACAAAGCACCACTTGGGTTCAGATCCGGGTGGCCATTTTTCCCAATCACGACTCTCCAGGTTTCACTGTCGTTGCCAACATAGCGTTGAAGTCCACCAGTAGAACAAGGGAATCACCCGAGGGAGCACTCTCCAGTCCTCCCTCAAGGGAATCCAAAAAGAGTTGGTACTCTGAGCTGCTGTTTGGTGTGTAAACACAAACAACAGTCAGGACCCGTCACCCAACCCGAAGGCTGAAGGAAGCTACCATCTCGTCTATTGGGTTTAAAGTCCAACGTGCAGGCTTTGAGCCGGGGGGCAACAAGAATTGCCACCCCAGCCTCTCATTAGTTGCAACGCCAGTGTGGAATCTCTTCCACTCTGGCGTTGCAAGTAATGAAAGTTCAGCTCAGTCCAGCCCCTCTGAGAGAACAGGTTCCAGAGCCCTTGCTGTGAGTCCAACTATATCTAGCCGGGAACGTCTCCACCTCAAGCACCAGCTCAGGCTCCTTCCCTCCCAGCGAGGTGACGTTCCATGTCCCAAGAGCGAGCTTATGTAGCCGATAATCGGACCACCAAGTGCCCTGCCTTCGGCTGCCGCCCAGCTCACACTGCACCCTCTATGACCCAGCCCATGAGTGGTGAGCCCTGGAGGGGGGATCCACGTTGCCTCTTCGAGCTGAGCACGGCTGGGCCCCATGGGGACAGGTACCGTCAATCGCCATCGTGCCACACCTCTGGGCCTGGCTCCACAGGGGAGCCACGGTGACCTGCGTCCGGGCGAGAAAAAATCTAGGTCCTCAATTGTACTTTTAATAAAGGTCTTTGAGCTGCTCTTTGTCTGATCCCTCACCTAGGACCTGTTTGTCTTGGGAGACCCCGGACAACATAGTTCCTGGATCAGTGGGACACGCAAACCACAAAGGTGGCGGCTCAGAAAGCAGGTTATATAAATATAACTCCAAAACCAAACATGCAATATGTCTAAACATGCCTGTAATATTGTATCAATGTGACTTTTCCTAGAATCGGTTGTTTTTGTAAGGTTTGCAAATACAAAAATTAGGTTTTACTCACAATGACAAAATCACACTCAATATGACAGTTATTTAAACATAACTCATAAACCACACAAAAAAATGGCTAATAATGCCTGAAATAATGAATCATTGGGAGTTTTACTGAGTTTTATATTTTGCAAACACAAAAAGTAGTTTTTTACTTGACTGTAATGTTCTTAGAACCCTGAGATAATGGGAAAAAAGCAATAAAAATGTATTTAAACCTAACTCCTAAACAACACATGCAAAATGGCTAATAATGCCTAGGGAGACATGTAACGTTGTTAGTTTAAAAAAAATGATCTTTTGTAAAGATATCAAAGACACAAGCTAGTTTTTTTTATTCAATATGACAGTATAACAGTCATACTAAATATGAAAGTTATATAAACATAACTCCAAAACCAAACATGTGTCATGTCTAAAAATGCCTGTAATAATGTATTTATGTGAGTTTGTAAGGTTTGCAAAAACAAAAAGTAGTTTTTACTCAATATGAAAATAATGTTCTTAGAATCCTGAGATAATGCGAAAGTATTCAAACACAAATTTTAAACCAAACATGTAAAATGTCTAAAAATGCCTGTAATATTGAATCCATATAAGTTTTACTAGAATCAATTGTTTTTGTATGGTTTGCAAATACAAAAATTAGGTATAAAAATTAGACATTAAAACTGTAACACTCAATATGACAATTATTTATTTATAACTCCTAACCACACATGAAACATGTCTAATAATGCGTGAAAAAAATTATCTTTGTGAGTGTTACTAGAAACATTTTCGTTTGTAAGGTTTGCAAAGACAGGTTAGTTTTTTTTACTCAATATGACAGTATAACTGCCACACTCAATATGACAGTTATTTAAACATAACTCTTAAACTACACATAAAAATGATTAACAATGCCTGAAATAATGCATTCTTGCAAGTTTTACTCGAAACATGTGCTTTTTTAAGGCTTGCAAACACAAAAATTATTTCTTCACTCATCAATATGACAGTAATGTTCTAAAATTCTGAGAAAATACGAATAAATTAAAAAAAATGATTCCAACATAATTCCTAAACCAAACATGCAAAATGTCTAAAAATGTCTGTAATATTGAATCCATGTGAGTTTAACTAGATGTAAATGATTTTGTAAGGTTTGCAAATACATAAATTAGGTTTTACTTACTATGTCATAACTGACAGTATATGACAGTTATTTAACCATGAAAAATGGCTAATAATGCCTGAAATAATGCATCCTTGGCCGTTTTACTCGAAACACATGCTCTTTTAAATCTTGCAAACACAAAAAGTAGTTTTTTTTACTCAATATGACTGCAATGTTCTTAAAATCCTGAGATAATGCGAAAAAAGCAATAAAAATGTATTTAAACATTACTCCTAAACAACATATGCAAAATGGCTAATAATGCCTGGAAACATGTATCTTTGTTAGTTTTACTGGGAAAATGATCTTTTGTAAAGTTTGCAAAGACACAAGCCAGTTTTTTTTTTATTCAATATGACAGTATAACAGTCATACTAAATATAAAAGTTATATAAACATAACTCCAAAACCAAACATGTGTCATGTCTAAAAATGTCTGTAATAATGTATTTATGTGAGTTTGTAAGGTTTGCAAAAACAAAAAGTAGTTTTTTACTCAATATGAAAGTAATGATCTTAGAATCCTGAGATAATGCGAAAAAAGCAATAAAAATGTATTTAAACATAATTCCTAAACAACCCATGCAAAATGGGTAATAATGCCTGGAGACATGTATCTTTGTTAGTTTTACTAGAAAAATGATCTTTTGTAAAGTTTGCAAAGACACAAGCTAGTTTTTTTTTAATTCAATATGACAGTGTAACAGTCATACTAAATATGAAAGTTATATAAACATAACTCCAAAACCAAACATGTGTCATGTCTAAAAATGCCTGTAATAATGTATTAATGTGAGTTTGTAATGTTTGCAAAAACAAAAAGTAGTTTTTTCCTCAATATGAAAGTAAGGATTTTAGAATCCTGAGATAATGCGAAAAAGCAATAAAAATGTATTTAAACATAATTCCTAAACAACCCATGCAAAATGGGTAATAATGCCTGGAGACATGTATCTTTGTTAGTTTTACTAGAAAAATGATCTTTTGTAAAGTTTGCAAAAACACAAGCTAGTTTTTTTTTAATTCAATATGACAGTATAACAGTCATACTAAATATGAAAGTTATATAAACATAACTCCAAAACCAAACATGTGTCATGTCTAAAAATGCCTGTAACAATGTATTAATGTGAGTTTGTAAGGTTTGCAAAAACAGAAAGTAGTTTTTTCCTCAATATGAAAAGAAGGATTTTAGAATCCTGAGATAATGCGAAAAAAGCAATAAAAATGTATTTAAACATAATTCCTAAACAACCCAGGCAAAATGGGTAATAATGCCTGGAGACATGTACCTTTGTTAGTTTTACTAGAAAATGTATTTTTTGTAAAGTTTGCAAAGACACAAGCTAGTTGTTTTTATTCAATAAGACAGTATAACAGTCATCTTACATATGAAAGTTATATAAACATAACTCCAGAACCAAACGTGTGTCATGTCTAAAAATGCCTGTAATAATGTATTTATGTGAGTTTGTAAGGTTTGCAAAAACAAAAAGTAGTTTTTTCCTCAATATGAAATTAAGGATTTTAGAATCCTGAGATAATGCGAAAAAAGCAATAAAAATGTATTTAAACATAATTCCTAAACAACCCATGCAAAATGGCTAATAATGCCTGGAGACATATATCTTTGTTAGTTTTACTAGAAAAATGATATTTTGTAAAGATATCAAAGACAAAAGCTAGTTTTTTTTTATTCAATATGACAGTATAACAGTCCTACTAAATATGAAAGTTATATAAACATAACTCCAAAACCAAACATGTGTTATGTCTAAAAATGCCTGTAATAATGTATGTATGTGAGTTTGTAAGGTTTGCAAAAACAAAAAGTAGTTTTTTACTCAATATGAAAGTAATGATCTTAGAATCCTGAGATAATGCGAAAAAAGCAATAAAAATGTATTTAAACATAATTCCTAAACAACCCATGCAAAATGGGTAATAATGCCTGGAGACATGTATCTTTGTTAGTTTTACTAGAAAAATGATCTTTTGTAAAGTTTGCAAAGACACAAGCTAGTTTTTTTTATTCAATATGACTGTATAACAGTCATACTAAATATAAAAGTTATATAAACATAACTCCAAAACCAAACATGTGTCATGTCTAATAATGTCTGTAATAATGTATTTATTTGAGTTTGTAAGGTTTGCAAAAACAAAAAGTAGTTTTTTACTCAATATGAAAGTGATGATCTTAGAATCCTGAGATAATGCGAAAAAAGCAATAAAAATGTATTTAAACATAATTCCTAAACAACCCATGCAAAATGGGTAATAATGCCTGGAGACATGTATCTTTGTTAGTTTTACTAGAAAAATGATCTTTTGTAAAGTTTGCAAAGACACAAGCTAGTTTTTTTTATTCAATATGACAGTATAACAGTCATACTAAATATAAAAGTTATATAAACATAACTCCAAAACCAAACATGTGTCATGTCTAAAAATGCCTGTAATAATGTATTTATGTGAGTTTGTAAGGTTTGCAAAAACAAAAAGTAGTTTTTTACTCAATATGAAAGTAATGATCTTAGAATCCTGAGATAATGCGAAAAAAGCAATAAAAATGTATTTAAACATAATTCCCAAACAACCCTTGCAAAATGGGTAATAATGCCTGGACACATGTATATTTTTTAGTTTTACTAGAAAAATGATGTTTTGTAAAATTTGCAAAGACACAAGCTGGTTTTTTAAAATTAAATATGACAGTATAACAGTCCTACTAAATATGAAAGTTATCAAAACATAACTCCAAAACCAAACATGTGTTATGTCTAAAAATGCCTGTAATAATGTATTTATGTGAGTTTGTAAGGTTTGCAAAAACAAAAACTGGTTTTTTACTCAATATGAAAGTAAGGATTTTAGAATCCTAAATAATGCGAAAAAAGCAATAAAAATGTATTTAAAGATCATTCCTAAACAACCCATGCAAAATGGCTAATAATGCATGGAGACATTTATCTTTGTTAGTTTTACTAGAAAATGATATTTTGTAAAGTTTGCAAAGACACAAGCTAGTTTTTTTTTTATTCAATATGACAGTATGACAGTCATATTAAATATAAAAGTTATATAAACATAACTCCAAAACCAAACATGTGTCATGTCTAAAAATGCCTGTAATAATGTATTTATGTGAGTTTGTAAGGTTTGCAAAAACAAAAAGTAGTTTTTTACTCAATATGAAAGTAATGATCTAAGAATCCTGAGATAATGCGAAAAAAGCAATAAAAATGTATTTAAACATAATTCCTAAACAACCCATGCAAAATGGGTAATAATGCCTGGAGACATGTATCTTTGTTAGTTTTACTAGAAAAATGATCTTTTGTAAAGTTTGCAAAGACACAAGCTAGTTTTTTTTTTATTCAATATGACAGTATAACAGTCATACTAAATATAAAAGTTATATAAACATAACTCCAGAACCAAACGTGTGTCATGTCTAAAATTGCTTATAATAATGTATTCATGTGGGTTTGTAAGGTTTTCAAAAACAAAAAGTAGTGTTTTACTCAATATGAAAGTAATGATCTTAGAATCCTGAGATAATGCGAAAAAAGCAATACAAATGTATTCAAACACAATTTTTAAACCAAACATGTGAATTGTCTAAAAATGCCTGTAATATTGAATTTATGTAAGTTTTACTACAATCAATTGTTTTTGTAAGGTTTGCAAATACAAAAATTAGGTTTTACACATAATGACATTATAACTTTAACACTCAATATTAAAGTTATTTAATTATAACTCCTAAATACACATGAAACATGTCTAATAGCGTAAAAAAAATTATCTTTGTGAGTGTTGCTAGAAACATTTTCTTTTGTAAGGTTTGCAAAGACACAAGTTAGATTTTTTTAACTCAATATGACAGTATAACGCCACACTCAATATGACAGTTATTTAAACATAACTCCTAAACCACACCTGAAAAATGGCTAATAATGCCTGAAATAATGCATCTTTGGGAGTTTTACTGGAAACATATGCTTTTTTTAAGGCTTGCAAACACAAAAATTATTTGTATTGTATTATGTATTACAACATAATTCCTAAACCAAACATGCAAAATGTCTGAAAATGCCTGTAATATTGAATCCATGTGAGTTTTATTTGAATCAGTTGTATGGTTTGCTAATACAAAAATTGGGTTTCATGACAAACACAAGTTAGTTTTTTTACTCAATATAACAGTTTAGCTGTCATACTATATATGAAAGTTATATAAACATAACTCCAAAACCAAACCATTATGTCCAAAACTGCCTGTAATATTGTATATATGTGAGTTTTACCACAATCAGGGTTGCAAATACAAAAATTGGGTTTTATGACAGTATACTGTCACACTCAATATGACAGTTATTTTAACATAACTCAAACAACACATGCAAAATAGCTAATAATGCCTGGAGCATGTATCTTAGTTAGTTTTACTAGAAAAATGGTATTTTGTAAGGTTTACAAAGACACAAGTTAGTTGTTGTTTTTATTCAATATGACAGTATAACTGTCATACTAAATATGAAAGTTATATAAACATAACTCTAAAACCAAACATGCATTGTGTCTAAAAATGCCTGTAATATTGTATCTGTGTGAGTTGAACTAGATTTAGTTGTTTTTGTAAGGTTTGCAAATACAAAATAAGGGTTTTACTCACTATGACAGTTTACTGTCACACTCAATCTGACAGTTATTTATTTAAACATAACTCCTAAACCACACATGCAAAATGGCTAATAATGCCTGGAGATATGTATCTTTGTGAGTTTTACTAGAAACATTATATTGTGTAAGGTTTAGTTAGTTTTTGTACTCAATCTGACAGTATAACTGTCATTCTAAATCCATCCATTTTCTTCCGCTTATCCGAGGTCGGGTTGCGGGGGCAGCAGCCTGAGCAGAAAATCCCAGACTTCCCTCTCCCCAGCCACTTCGTCCAGCTCTTCTCGGGGTATTCCGAGGCGTTCCCAGGCCAGCCGGGGACATAGTCTTTCCAATGTGTCCTAGGTCTTCCCCGTGGCCTCCTGCCACACCTCCCTAGAGGCGTTCGGGTGGCATCCTGAGCAGATGCCCGAACCACCTCATGGCTCCTCTCAATGTGGAGGAGCAGCGGCTTTACTTTGAGTTCCTCCCGGATGACAGAGCTTCTCACCCTGTCTCTAAGGTAGAGACCCACCACCCGGCAGAGGAAACGCATTTCGGCCGCTTGTCCTTTCGGTCATAACCCAAAGCTGGGAACGTAGATCGACGGTAAATTGAGAGCTTTTCCTTCTGGCTCAGCTCCTTTTTCACCACAACGGATCGATATAGCGTCCTCAATACTGAAGACGCCGCACCAAACCGCCTGTGGATCTCTCGATCCACTCTATCCTCACTCGTGAACAAGACTCCTAGGTACTTGAACTCCTCCACTTGGGGCAAGATCTCCTCCCCAACCTGGAGATGGCACTCGACCCTTTCCTGCGCGAGAACCATGGACTTGGACTTGGAGGTGCTGATTCTCATCCCAGTCGCTTCACACTCAAGGACCCTGCCGAGAGTATAGACCTGGTCTACCGTTCCACGACCAGGACGAAAACCACACTGTTCGTCCTGGATCCGAGTTTCCTCCTCTCCAGTACACATGAATAGACCTTACCGGGAAGGCTGAGGAGTGTGTTTCACGATAGTTGGAACACACCCTCTGGTTCCCCTTCTTAAAGAGAGGAACCACCACCCCGGTGTGCCAATCCAGCGGTACCACCCCCAATGTTCACGCGATGTTGCAGAGTCTTGTCAACCAAGACAGCCCCACAGTATCCAGAGCCTTAAGGAACTCATCCACCACCGGGGCCTTGCCACAGAGGAGCTTTTTAACTACCTAGGCAACCTAAGCCCCAGAAATAGGAGAGTCCACCACAGATTCCCCAGGCACTGCTTGGCCTGTCGGTATGCCCGCTGCCTCTGGAGTCCCATGAGCAAAAAGGACCCGATAGGCTCTTTCTTCAGCTTGACGGCATCCCTCCCTGCTGGTGGCCACCAGCGAGTTCTAGGATTACCGCCACGACAGGCACCAAACACCTTGCGGCCACAGCTCCAATCAGCAGGCTCGACAAGAGAGGCACGGAACATGGTCCACTCAGACTCAATGTCCAGCACCTCCCTCGTGACATGTTTAAAGTTCTTCCTTATGTTTGAACATTGTGTTTGTTATGGACAATCCGTGACGAGCACAAAAGTCCAATAACAAAGCACCACTTGGGTTCAGATCCGGGTGGCCATTTTTCCCAATCACGACTCTCCAGGTTTCACTGTCCTTGCCAACATGAGCATTGAAGTCCCCCAACAGAACAAGGGAATCACCCGAGGGAGCACTCTCCAGTACTCCCTCAAGGGAATCCAAAAAGAGTGGGTACTCTGAGCTGCTGTTTGGTGCGTAAACACAAACAACAGTCAGGACCCATCACCCAACCCGAAGGCGGAGGGAAGCTACCATCTCGTCTACTGGGTTAAAGTCCAACGTGCAGGCTTTGAGCAACAACAATTGCCACCCCAGCCTCTCATTGCTTGCAACGCCAGAGTGGAAGAGAGTCCAGCCCCTCTTGAGAGAACAGGTTCCAGAGCACTTGCTGTGCGTCGAAGTGAGTCCATCTATATCTAGCCGGAACTTCTTCACCTCGCGCACCAGCTCAGGCTCTTTCCCTCCCAGCGAGGTGACGTTCCACGTCCCAAGAGCGAGCTTATGTAGCCGATAATCGGACTGCCAAGTGCCCTGCCTTCGGCTGCCGTCCAGTTCACACTGCATCCGACCTCTATGACCTCAATGGGCCCATGAGTGGTGAGCCCATTGGAGGGTTGACCCACGTTGCCTCTTCGAAATGAGCCCGGCAGGGCCCCATGGAGACAGGCCCGGCCACCAGTCGCTCGCCATCGTGCCCCACCTCTGCGCCTGGCTCCACAGGGGAGCCACGGTGACCTGCGCCTGGGCGACAAAAAATCTAGGTCCTCGATTTGTACTTTTCATGAAGGTCTTTGAGCTGCTCTTTGTCTGATCCCTCACCTAGGACCTTTTCTCAGGGGATCCCGAGGCGTTCCCAGGCCAGCCGGGAGACATAGTGTTCCCAATGTGTCCTGGGTCTTCCCCGTGGCCTCCAGGATGACAGAGCTTCACCTTCACCAGGGGTGTCAAACTCAAATACAGAGTGGGCCAAAGTTTAAAACTGAACAAAGCCGCGGGCCAAGGTTGAACAAATTAACCTTTTAATAGGGACCCAAACACGTTTTGCATTGAATATTGAACAAGCAAGGCTTATATAACTTTATAGTGACATGCAAAATGGAGTTTCAAATAATAATAATAATAATTAAAAAATATCAATTGCATATCAAATATAATTTAAATACAAATTGAATGCCTCTTTTCTATTTGCAGCCTTCTGAGGTAAATATCAACATTAACTTTATCCACAGGCTAATAAATTTGAAAATAAAATAACAATGAATAAAACAACCATTCAGGACTTTAACTGCTCAGTTTGCAACACACTGATCTAATTTGATGTGCCCAAGCCAGATACCTGGCATCTTTTTTTAGATGCTAGTTCTTTAATGTCGGGGCTCAGGCTTTGAGCTGAGGCAACTTTAATTATCGAACAAGATGTTCAACAGTCATATCTCGTACACCCAATTCTAACATCATTCAGACCCAGTCACAAGATACGTGCAGCTACAGCACGCATACACAAATGAATGCAACGCATACTTCATCAACAGCGATACAGGTTACACTGAGGGTGCCAGTATAAAAAACTTTAACACTGTTAGAAATATACGCCACACTGTGAACCCACACCAAACAAAAATAAAAACACTTTTCGGGAGAACATCCGCACCGTAACACAACATAAACACAAAAGAACAAATACCCAGAATCTTTTGCAGCACTAACTCTTTCGGGACGCTACAAAATACACCCCCGCTACCACCAAACCCCCCCCCCCCCCCCCCCCACACACACACACACCTTGTAGCGTCTCGGAAGATTTAGTGCTACAAAGGGTTCTGGGTATTTGTTGTGTTGTGTTTATGTTGTGTTACGGTGCGGATGTTCTCCCAAAATGTGTTTGTCATTCTTCTTTGGTGTGGATTCACAGTGTGGCGTATATTTCTAAAAGTGTTAAAGTTTTTTATTTGGCTACCGTCAGTGTAACCTGTATCGCTGTTGATGAAGTATGCGTTGCATTCATTTGTGTGTGGGTGCAGAAGCTGCACTGACATGAAACTGGGCTGGCACTCGTTTGACTAGCTGGAAAAAAAAAAAAAATTCGGGAGGAGTGCTGGAGTCACTCCCGGGAGGGTTGGCAAGTATTAGAAGTAGCGGCACCGCAATGTATAATCGAAGGTCCAGCTTTAGTGTTAATTTGATATTGCCTCAAGGGCCAAGTCAAATTACACGTTGGGCCAAATTTGGCCCACGGGCCAGAGTTTGACACCCATGACCTTCACTGTAAAAAAATACTGTAAAAATAAAAAATAAAATTACAGTTATATACTCCATCCATCCATCCATTTTCTACCGCTTATTCCCTTCGGGGTCGCGGGGGGCGCTGGAGCCTATCTCAGCTACAATCAGGCGGAAGGCGGGGTACACCCTGGACAAGTCGCCACCTCATCGCAGGGCCAACACAGATAGACAGACAACATTCACACTCACATTCACACACTAGGGCCAATTTAGTGTTGCCAATCAACCTATCATGTTCTTCTTAAATGCAGTTAAGTACTGTAAATTGTGTTGCATTTTTCAAAAAATATCGACCAGCAGTAAGTTACTGTAAAACCTACAGTGTAATTCAGTATTTTTCAGACTTGTTTCTTGGGTCCGCCCACAATTCGTCCAACCGAGCTTCATTTCACCTGGCCGACCCTGCTAAATCCATCCTACTGCATCGTGTGTTTTTGATAACAAGGTAAGAGTCACTTGTACCTTGATGTGTCATTTTCTGTTTGAATTACTTTATATATATATTTATAAAGTCCGAAATGTCAGCATCACAGACACTATCGTTGACCACGCGCATGTACCGCCGCATGCTAGCTAGCTAAGTTTTCTTCTTTTTTGTCATAGTCATCATAAAAGATGATAACTTGCAACATATGTGCTACGACTTGCAGCAATGTATTTGCGTATGTTAGACACATGCGAAGTCATAGTTGTATGCCTAATGCATCGTTTAAGTGTGCTTTCCCTAAATGCACAAGAGTTTTTTCCAACTTCTCAGCCTTCAAAACTCACAGCCGCCGTCATAAATATGGCAAGAGTAGGACTGATATGTATAGCGCAAAAGGTTTACCTTGTAATATTGTCTCATGTAGCGCGAAGTGCGATGATATACGGGCCTTTCTCCTGCATTTGAAAAGTCATATTACCGAAGGTAGGACAGTTACGTGCCCCTTCAGTCAATGTGAAAAAAGATTTACAGTTAAGTCTACTTTCACATCGCACGTGTCAAGGAAGCACTACGGCTACACTGAACGAAGTTTGACTTGATCAACAGCAAATCCAAGCAGCTCTTGTGTTATTAACACTGATGATGACTATTGTGATATGCAACTTGAGGATTCAGGATATTCCTGTTATGAAGACAAGGAGGTCTACTTGCATTAAAAAAATGTTCACAGCACTGAAAAAAGGTTGAGAACCACTGCCTTAGGACAGTGGTTCTCAACCTTTTTTCAGTGATGTACCCCTGTGAACATTTTTTAAATTCAAGTACCCCCTAATCAGAGCAAAGCATTTTTGGTTGAAAAAAAGAGATAAAGAAGTAAAATACAGCACTATGTCATCAGTTTCTGATTTATTCAATTGTATAACAGTGCAAAATATTGCTCATTTGTTGTGGTCTTTCTTGAACTATTTGGAAAAAAAGATATAAAAATAACTAAAAACTTGTTGAAAAATAACCAAGTGATTCAATTATAAATAAAGATTTTTACACATAGAAGTAATCAACTTAAAGTGCCCTCTTTGGGGATTGTAATAGAGATCCATCTGGATTCATGAACTTCATTCTCAACATTTCTTCACAAAAAAAGAAATCTTTAACATCAATATTTATGGAACATGTCCACTACGCTTTAACCAAGCCTCCATTGTTTTCTACATGGATAGTTGATTGACAGTTGGTGCCGTGTGGCACCGCCAGGTAGGGTCAAACCATCATGGCATGGGGGAAACTCTGGCTTTATGGTAATGAATGGAATAGCCTACTTGATTAGTTGTTCAGTTTATGAACTTACATTCATATTTTGTCGAAGTATTATTCAATAAATATATTTATAAAGGATTTTTGAATTGTTGCTATTTTTAGAATATTAAAAAAAAATCTCACGTACCCCTTGGCATACCTCCAAGTACCCCCAGGAGTACGCGTACCCCCATTTGAGAACCACTGCCTTAGGAGACTAGATGTAAACAGAGGAAAGAGAGAGCGAGTGAGGTGGCCATTCCAAATACTTTTAAAATGCTACCCATATTGGATACTGTTTAGGAACATAAACTGCATTTCTTGACTGTACCAGTTGCTGGTGACAAAGTCACAATAAAACATTGGATGATCAGCATGGAAGGTGATGTCATCTGCAAAGGCGTCCAACCTAGCTTAATCTCAGGGCTTGCTGCCCTTCTTGCCACCTACTATGTGTTCAACTTGGAATACCAAGAGGAAGGTCCTCGGACATTGGAATTTGTTCAAAGGTAAATCCTCTTGATACTGTTAAAATACTGTTAGGATATTTTATTTTATATTTCTCACCTCTGTTCAGGAAT
This sequence comes from Entelurus aequoreus, assembly GCF_033978785.1. Lineage (NCBI taxonomy): Eukaryota > Metazoa > Chordata > Actinopteri > Syngnathiformes > Syngnathidae > Entelurus > Entelurus aequoreus. The sequence continues at coordinate 22,897,804 of NC_084753.1, read as the reverse complement.
TTGACTTGTCATTTCCCCAATTGTGTGCCTTAAATCAATGATTCTTCTGTTCCTTTGTGTACCTTCTTATTAGGGACCGAAGCACCAGTTTGACTCTAGGATACAGAGAAGGTAGATAATGTGAAGGTAAAGATATGTTGACTGGGTCAAAGAAGGAAGCACCTGTTTGACCCCAGGATGCAGAAAAAGTAGGTAATTTGCAGGTAAAGATATGTTGACTGGATGATGGCAGGAAGCACCAGCTTGACCCGAGAATGCAGAGCAAGTAGGTAATGTGCGGGTGAAGATATGTTGAATGGGTAAAGGCAGGAAGCACCAGTGTGACCCCACCATGCAGGGAAGGTAGGTAATGTGCGGGTTGAATGGGTGGGTTGAATGGGTGAAAGAAGGAAGCGCAGGTGTGGTCGAGGCCATGCAGACAAGGTAGGTATGTGCAGGTGAAGATATGTTGTATGGTGAAAGAAAGAAGCACCAGTGTGACCCAAGGATGCAGGGAAGGTAGGTAATGTGCAGGTAAAGATATGTTGAATGGGTGAAGGCAGGAAACACCAGCTAGACGCCAGGATACAGAGAAGGTAGGTAATGTGCAGGTAAAGATATGTTGAATGAGTAAAGGCAGGAAACACCAGCTTGACTCCAGGATACAGAGAAGGTAGGTAATGTGCAGGTAACGATATGTTGAATGGGTAAAGGTAGAAAGCACCAGCGTGACCACACTATGCAGAGAAGGTAGGTAATGTGCAGGTAAAGATATGTTGAATGGGTAAAGGCAAGAAGCACCAGTGTGACCCCAGGATGCAGAGAAGATAGGTAATGAGCACGTAACGATATGTTAAATGGGTGAAAGCAGGAAACATCAGCGTAAATACACGGTCCCGTAGATGGAGAGAAAACATAAATAGAGAGAGGGATTGGGAGGCTTTAGCATTGTCTTCCTCTCTGAATTTGTCTTAATGGGTTTTAGAGCATTCACTCATCTACAGCTGTGGTTATGGTATAGGCTCACATATATCCTAAAATTGATATTAATATTTGTGCAGTGCATATTCCTAAATAACAATGTGAGGGGGGTTCTGTATCGACTGCAAGTAATCTTCAATCACAACAGAATATCTAATATGCTTTCTCTCTTTTTTAGGCGATTCATTGGCGTTAACCCTGAGAGGGGAACAAAGGCTAGCCAGGGAAAGGCGGTGTCCAAGAAGACCGGGAAGCTGGTCCAGAAAAAGGCAGCAACTGTAAATCCTCACGTAGCCACCCTTATAAAACATCTCACAGACTTTGAGTGGGGCTTTATGTAGCCGACAACTAAACACTGGACTCGTGTTCAGTGTTTTGTCTCCAGTTAGAAATTAAGTGGACATGTTATAAATGTTAAAATGCTTTACTGAAAATAAGAAGAATGCACTAAATGTACTTTGAATGTATTTGATGCACAATAAATAATTGGTTAATAAAAACATAATCTTGCAAGGCCATTTCTCCAGTCATTTTTATGCCAGCAGATTGCAGGGATTTTGATTTTGAAAAATTAAAAGTTCAACTCATTAACTTCTACTGTAAAGCTCAGTCTATAGTGCTTACAATTATTTTACTGTAATTAACTGTTAATGGATATTACAGTAGATACACTAAAATAACAGTGTAATGCCGCTAAACAGATGACAGTATTATGCTGTGAAGCGTATATTTGACCGGTAAATTGAGAGCTTTTCCTTCTGGCGCAGCTCTTTCTTACCACAACGAATCGATATAGCGTCCTCATTACTGAAGACGCCGCACCGATCAGCCTGTGCATCTCATGATCCACTCTTCCCTCACTCATGAACAAGACTCCAGGTACTTGAACTCATCCACTTGGGGCAAGATCTGCTGCCCAACCTCGAGATGGCACTCCACCCTTTCCCGGGCGAGAACCTCGGACTTGGAGGTGCTGATTCTCATCCCAGTCGCTTCACACTCGGCTGCGAACCAATCCAATGAGAGCTGAAGATCCTGGCCAGTTAAAGCCAAAAGGACCACATCATCTGCAAAAAGGAGAGACCTAATCCTGCAGCCTCCAAACCGGATCCCCTCAACGCCATGACTGCGCCTAGAAATTCTGTCCATAAAATTTATGAACACATTTGGTGACAAAGGGCAGCCAACACGAGGGTTGGACTCCGGTCCAACCCTCCCTGGAAAGGGGTCCGACTTACTGCTGGCAATGCGGACCAAGCTCTGACACTGATCATACAGTCCAGTCTCTTCACCCGCCACAATCAGACATGCCGATACCCCATACTCTCTGAGCACTCCCCACAGGACTTCCCGGGGTTGCCACGGTCGAATGTCTTCTCCAAGTCCAAAAAGCACATGTAGACCGGTTGGACAAACTCCCATGCACACTCAAGGACCCTGCCGAGAGTATAGAGCTGGTCTACCGTTCCACGACCAGGACGAAAACCACACTGATCGTCCTGGATCCGAGGTTCCTCCTCTCCAGTACACATGAATAGACCTTACCGGGAAGGCTGAGGAGTGTGATCTACGATAGTTGGAACACACCCTCCGGTTCCCCTTCTTAAAGAGAGGAACCACCACCCCGGTCTGCCAATCCAGAGGTACCGCCCCTGATGTCCACGCGATGTTGCAGAGTCTTGTCAACTAAAACAGCCCCACAGCATCCAGAGCCTTAAGGAACTCCGGACGGAGCTCATCCACCCCCGGGGCCTTGCCACCGAGGAGCTTTTTAACTACCTTGGCAACCTCAGCCCCAGAAATAGGAGAGCCCAACACAGATTCCCCAGGCACTGCTTGGCCTGTCGGTATGCCCGCTGCCTCTGGAGTCCCATGAGCCAAAAGGACCAGATAAGCTCTTTCTTCAGCTTGACGGCATCCCGCACTGCTGGTGGCCACCAGCGGGTTCTAGGATTACCGCCACGACAGGCACCAAACACCTTGCGGCCACAGCTCCAATCAGCTGGCTTGAAAAGAGAGGCACGGAACATGATCCATTCAGACTCAATGTCCAGCACCTCCTTTGTGACATGTTCAAAGTTCCTCCGGAGGTGGAAAAAGAAACTCTCTCTGACAGGAGACTCTGCTAGGCATTCCCAAAAGACTCTCACAATGCGTTTGGGCCTGCCAGGTCTGTCCGGGATCCTACCCCACCATCGGAGCCAGCTCACCAGGTGGTGATCGGTAGAAAGCTCGCCCCTCTCTTCACCCGAGTGTCCAAAACATGAGGCCGCAAATCTCATGACACAACTACAAAGTCAATCATGGAACTGCGGCCGAGGGTGTCCTGGTGCCAAGTGCACATATGGACACCCTTATGTTTGAACATTGTGTTTGTTATGGACAATCCGTGACGAGCACAAAAGTCCAATAACAAAGCACCACTTGGGTTCAGATCCGGGTGGCCATTTTTCCCAATCACGACTCTCCAGGTTTCAAAGTCGTTGCCAACATGAGCGTTGAAGACCCCCAGCAGATCAAGGGAATCACCCGAGGGAGCACTCTCAAGGGAATCCAAAAAGAGTGGGTACTCTGAGCTGCTGTTTGGTGCGTAAACACCAACAACAGTCAGGACCCGTCACCCAACCCGAAAGCGGAGGGAAGCTACCATCTCGTCTTCTGGGTTAAGTCCAACGTGCAGGCTTTGAGCCGGGGGGCAACAAGAATTGCCAACCCAGCCTATCATTACTTGCAACGCCAGAGTGGAAGAGAGTCCAACCCCTCTTGAGATAACAGGTTCCGGAGTCCTTGCTGTGCGTCGAAGTGAGTCCAGCTTTATCTAGCCGGGAACTTCTCCACCTCGCGAGGTGACGTTCCACGTCCCAAGAGCGAGCTTATGTAGCCGATAATCGGACCGCCAAGTGCCCTGCCTTCGGCTTCCGCCCAGCTAACACTGCACCTGACCTCTATGACCCAGCCCATGAGTGGTGAGCCTATTGCAGGGGGGACCCACGTTGCCTCTTCGAGCTGGGCCCCATGGGCACCAGTCGCTCGCCATCGTGCCCCACCTCTGGGCCTGGCTCCACAGGGGAGCCACGGTGACCCGCGTCCAGGCGAGAAAATATCTAGGTCCTCGATTTGTACTTTTCATAAAGGTCTTTGAGCTGCTCTTTGTCTGATTCCTCACCTAGGACCTGTTTGTCTTGGGGGACCCTACCAGGGGGCATAGAAGCCCCCGGACAACATAGCTCCTAGGATCAGTGGGACACGCAAACCACAAAGGTGGCGGCTCAGAAAGCAGGTTATATAAACATAACTCCAAAACCAAACATGCAAGATGTCTAAACATGCCTGTAATATTGTATCAATGTGAGTTTTACTAGAATCTGTTGTTTTTTTAAGGCTTGCAAACACAAAAAGTTTTTTTTACTCAATATGACAGTAAGTTCTTAAAATGCTGAGATAATGTGAAAAAAGCAATACAAATGTATTCCAACATAATTCCTAAACCAAACATGCAAAATGTCTAAAAATGCCTGTAATATTGAATCCATGTGAGTTTTACTAGAATCATTTGTTTTTGTAAGGTTTGCAAATACAAAAATTGAGTTTTATGACAGACACAAGTTAGTTTTTTTACACATTATAACAGTATAGATGTCATACTATATATTAAAGTTATATGAACATAACTCCAAAACCAAACGTGCATTATGTCCAAAATTGCCTGTAATATTGTATAGATGTGAGTTTTACTAGAATCAGGTTTGCAAATACAAAAATTGGGTTTTATGACAGTATACTGTCACACTCAATATGACAGTATAACTGTCATACTAAATCCATCCATTTAATTCCGCTTATCCGAGGTCGGGTTGCGGGGGCAGCAGCCTAAGCAGAGAGCCCAGACTTCCCTCTCCCCAGCCACTTCGTCCAGCTCTTCTCGGGGGATCCCGAGGCGTTCCCAGGCCATAGTCTTTCCAATGTATCCTAGGTCTTCCCCATGGCCTCCTGCCGTTCGGACCTAGGGAGGCGTTCGGGTGGCATCCTGAGCAGATGCCCAAACCACCTCATCTGGCTCCTCTCAATGTGGAGGAGCAGCGGCTTTACACTGAGTTCCTCCCAGATGACAGAGCTTCTCACCCTATCTCTAAGGGAGAGACCCACCACCCGGCGGATGAAACTCATTTCGGCCGCTTGTACCCGTGACCTTGTCCTTTCGGTCATAACCCAAAGCTCATGACCATAGGTGAGGATGGGAACGTTGATCGACCGGTAAATTGAAAGCTTTTCCTTCTGGCTCAGCTCCTTCTTCACCACAACGGATCGATATAGCGTCCTCATTACTGAAGACGCCGCACCGATCCGCCTGTAGATCTCACAATCCACTCTATCCTCACTCGTGAACAAGACTCCTAGGTACTTGAACTCCTTCACTTGGGGAAAGATCTCTTTCCAAACCTCGAGATGGCACTCCACCCTTTCCCGGGCGAGAACCATGGACTCTGACTTGGAGGTGCTGATTCTCATCCCAGTCGCTTCACTGCGAACCGATCCAATGAAAGCTGAAGATCTTGGCCAGTGAAGCCATCAGGACCACATCATCTGCAAAAAGCAGAGACCTAATCCTGCAGCCACCAAACCAGGCGCAGTCATGGCGTTGAGGGGATCCTCAAAGCCATGACTGCGCCTACATATTCTGTCCATTAAAGTTATGAACAGAATCGGTGACAAAGGGCAGCCTTGGCGGAGTCCAACCCTCACTGGAAAGGGGTCCGACATACTGCCGGCAATGCGGACCAAGCTCTGACACTGATCATACAGGGAGACACCCGCCACAATCAGACATGCCGATACTCCATACTCTCTGAGCACTCCCCACAGGATTTACCGGGGGCCAAAGTCGAATGTCTTCTCCAAGTCCACAAAACTTATGTAGACTGGTTGGGCAAACTCCCATGCACACTCAAGGACCCTGCCGAGAGTATAGAGCTGGTCTACCGTTCCACGACCAGGACGAAAACCACACTGTTCGTCCTGGATCCGAGGTTCCTCCTCTCCATTACACATGAATAGACCTTACCGGGAAGGCTGAGGAGTGTGATCTACGATAGTTGGAACACACCCTCCGGTCCCCTTCTTAAAGAGAGGAACCACCACCCCGGTCTGCCAATCCAGAGGTACCGCCCCCGATGTAGACGCAATGTTGCAGAGTCTTGTCAACCAAGACTTCCCCACAGCATCCAGAGCCTTAAGGAACTCCGGACGGAGCTCACACCCCCGGGGCCTTGCCACCGAGGAGCTTTTTAACTACCTTGGCAACCTCAGCCCCAGAAATAGGAGAGCCCACCACAGACTTCCCAGGCACTGTTTCCTCATAGGAAGACGTGTTGGTGGGACTGAGGAGGTCTCGCTTGGCCTGTCGGTATGCCCACTGCCTCTGGAGTCCCATGAGCCAAAAGGACCCGGTGGCTCTTTCTTCAGCTTGACAGCATCCCTCACTGCTGGTGGATTACCGCCACGACAGGCACCAAACACCTTGCGGCCACAGCTTCAATCAGCTGGCTCAACAAGAGAGGAACGGAACATGGTCCACTCAGACTCAATGTCCAGCACCTCCCTCGTGACATGTTCAAAGTTCTTCAGGACATGTTCAAAGTTCTTCAGGAGACTCTGCTAGGTGTTCCCAGCAGACCCATACAATGCGTTTGGGCCTGCCAGGTCTGACCGGCATCCTCCCCTAACATCGGAGCCAGCTCACCACCAGGTGGTGTTTGGTGGAAAGCTCTGCCCCTCTCTTCACCGAGTGTCCAAAACATGAGGCCGCAAATCCCATGACACAACTACAAAGTCAATCATGCGGCCGAGGGTGTCCTTGTGCCAAGTGCACATATGGACACCCTTATGTTTGAACATTGTGTTTGTTATGGACAATCCGTGACAAGCACAAAAGTCCAATAACAAAGCACCACTTGGGTTCAGATCCGGGTGGCCATTTTTCCCAATCACGACTCTCCAGGTTTCACTGTCGTTGCCAACATAGCGTTGAAGTCCACCAGCAGAACAAGGGAATCACCCGAGGGAGCACTCTCCAGTACTCTCTCAAGGGAATCCAAAAAGAGTTGGTACTCTGAGCTGCTGTTTGGTGTGTAAACACAAACAACAGTCAGGACCCGTCACCCAACCCGAAGGCTGAAGGAAGCTACCATCTCGTCTATTGGGTTTAAAGTCCAACGTGCAGGCTTTGAGCCGGCGGGCAACAAGAATTGCCACCCCAGCCTCTCATTAGTTGCAACGCCAGTGTGGAATCTCTTCCACTCTGGCGTTGCAAGTAATGAAAGTTCAGCTCAGTCCAGCCCCTCTGAGAGAACAGGTTCCAGAGCCCTTGCTGTGAGTCCAACTATATCTAGCCGGGAACGTCTCCACCTCATGCACCAGCTCAGGCTCCTTCCCTCCCAGCGAGGTGACGTTCCATGTCCCAAGAACGAGCTTATGTAGCCGATAATCGGACCACCAAGTGCCCTGCCTTCGGCTGCCGCCCAGCTCACACTGCACCCTCTATGACCCAGCCCATGAGTGGTGAGCCCTGGAGGGGGGATCCACGTTGCCTCTTCGAGCTGAGCACGGCAGGGCCCCATGGGGACAGGCCCGTCAATTGCCATCGTGCCACACCTCTGGGCCTGGCTCCACAGGGGAGCCACGGTGACCTGCGTCCGGGCGAGAAAAAATCTAGGTCCTCAATTGTACTTTTAATAAAGGTCTTTGAGCTGCTCTTTGTCTGATCCCTCACCTAGGTCCTGTTTGTCCTGGATCAGTGGGACACGCAAACCACAAAGGTGGCGGCTCAGAAAGCAGGTTATATAAATATAACTCCAAAACCATCGGTTGTTTTTGTAAGGTTTGCAAATACAAAAATGAGGTTTTACTCACAATGACAAAATCACACTCAATATGACAGTTATTTAAACATAACTCATAAACCACACAAAAAAATGGCTAATAATGCCTGAAATAATGAATCATTGGGAGTTTTACTGAGTTTTATATTTTGCAAACACAAAAAGTAGTTTTTTACTTGACTGTAATGTTCTTAGAACCCTGAGATAATGGGGAAAAAAGCAATAAAAATGTATTTATACCTAACTCCTAAACAACACATGCAAAATGGCTAATAATGCCTAGGGAGACATGTAACGTTGTTAGTTTAAAAAAAGTATCTTTTGTAAAGATATCAAAGACACAAGTTAGTTTTTTTTATTCAATATGACAGTATAACAGTCATACTAAATATGAAAGTTATATAAACATAACTCCAAAACCAAACATGTGTCATGTCTAAAAATGCCTGTAATAATGTATTTATGTGAGTTTGTAAGGTTTGCAAAAACAAAAAGTAGTTTTTTACTCAATATGAAAGTAATGTTCTTAGAATCCTGAGATAATGCGAAAAAAGCAATACAAATGTATTCAAACACAAATTTTAAACCAAACATGTAAAATGTCTAAAAAAATCCTGAAATATTGAATCTATATAAGTTTTACTAGAATCAATTGTTTTTGTAAGGTTTGCAAATACAAAAATTAGGTTTTACACATAATGACATTAAAACTGTAACACTCAATATGACAATTATTTATTTATAACTCCTAACCACACATGAAACATGTCTAATGCGTGAAAAAATGTATCTTTGTGAGTGTTACTAGAAACATTTTCTTTTGTAAGGTTTGCAAAGACAGGTTAGTTTTTTTTACTCAATATGACAGTATAACTGCCACACTCAATATGACAGTTATTTAAACATAACTCTTAAACTACACATGAAAAATGATTAACAATGCCTGAAATAATGCATTCTTGTAAGTTTTACTCGAAACATATGCTTTTTTAAGGCTTGCAAACACAAAAATTATTCCTTTACTCAATATGACAGTAATGTTCTAAAATTCTGAGAAAATAGGAACAAATTAAAAAAAATGATTCCAACATAATTCCTAAACCAAATATGCAAAATGTCTAAAAATGTCTGTAATATTGAATCCATTTGAGTTTTACTAGATTTAAATGATTTTGTAAGGTTTGCAAATACATAAATTAGGTTTTACTTACTATGTCATAACTGACAGTGTATGACAGTTATTTAACCATAACTCAAACCACACATGAAAAATGGCTAATAATGCCTGAAATAATGCATCCTTGGACGTTTTACTCGAAACACATGCTTTTTTAAATCTTGCAAACACAAAAAGTAGTTTTTTTACTCAATATGACTGTAATGTTCTTAAAATCCTGAGATAATGCGAAAAAAGCAATAAAAATGTATTTAAACATTACTCCTAAACAACATATGCAAAATGGCTAATAATGCCTGGAAACATGTATCATTGTTAGTTTTACTGGAAAAATGATCTTTTGTAAAGTTTGCAAAGACACAAGCTAGTTTTTTTTTATTCAATATGACTGTATAACAGTCATACTAAATATAAAAGTTATATAAACATAACTCCAAAACCAAACATGTGTCATGTCTAAAAATGTCTGTAATAATGTATTTATGTGAGTTTGTAAGGTTTGCAAAAACAAAAAGTAGTTTTTTACTCAATATGAAAGTAATGATCTTAGAATCCTGAGATAATGCGAAAAAAGCAATAAAAATGTATTCAAACATAATTCCTAAACAACCAATGCAAAATGGGTAATAATGCCTGGAGACATGTATCTTTGTTAGTTTTACTAGAAAAATGATCTTTTGTAAAGTTTGCAAAGACACAAACTAGTTTTTTTTAATTCAATATGACAGTATAACAGTCATACTAAATATGAAAGTTACATGAACATAACTCCAAAACCAAACATGTGTCATGTCTAAAAATGCCTGTAATAATGTATTAATGTGAGTTTGTAAGGTTTGCAAAAACAAAAAGTAGTTTTTTACTCAATATGAAAGTAATGATCTTAAAATCCTGACATAATGCGAAAAAAGCAATAAAAATGTCTTTAAACATAATTCCTAAACAACCCATGCAAAATGGGTAATAATGCCTGGAGACATGTATCTTTGTTAGTTTTACTAGAAAAATGATGTTTTGTAAAGTTTGCAAAGACACAAGCTAGTTTTTTAAAATTAAATATGACAGTATAACAATCCTACTAAATATGAAAGTTATCAAAACATAACTCCAAAACCAAACATGTGTTATGTCTAAAAATGCCTGTAATAATGTATTTATGTGAGTTTGTAAGGTTTGCAAAACAAAAAGTAGTTTTTTCCTCAATATGAAAGTAAGGATTTTAGAATCCTGAGATAATGCGAAAAAAGCAATAAAAATGTATTTAAACATAATTCCTAAACAACCCATGCAAAATGGGTAATAATGCCTGGAGACATGTATCTTTGTTAGTTTTACTAGAAAAATTATCTTTTGTAAAGTTTGCAAAGACACAAGCTAGTTTTTTCTTATTCAATATGACAGTATAACAGTCATACTAAATATGAAAGTTATATAAACATAACTCCAAAACCAAACATGTGTCATGTCTAAAAACGCCTGTATTAATGTATTAATGTGAGTTTGTAAGGTTTGCAAAAACAAAAACTAGTTTTTTACTCATATGAAAGTAATGATCTTAAAATCCTGAGATAATGCGAAAAAAGCAATAAAAATGTCTTTAAACATAATTCCTAAACAACCCATGCAAAATGGGTAATAATGCCTGGAGACATGTATCTTTGTTAGTTTTACTAGAAAAATGATCTTTTGTAATGTTTGCAAAGACACAAGCTAGTTTTTTAAAATTAAATATGACAGTATAACAGTCCTACTAAATATGAAAGTTATCAAAACATAACTCCAAAACCAAACATGTGTTGTGTCTAAAAATGCCTGTAATAATGTATTTATGTGAGTTTGTAAGGTTTGCAAAACAAAAAGTAGTTTTTTCCGCAATATGAAAGTAAGGATTTTAGAATCCTGAGATAATGCGAAAAAAGCAATAAAAATGTATTTATACATAATTCCTAAACAACCCATGCAAAATGGGTAATAATGCCTGGAGACATGTATCTTTGTTAGTTTTACTAGAAAAATTATCTTTTGTAAAGTTTGCAAAGACACAAGCTAGTTTTTTCTTATTCAATATGACAGTATAACAGTCATACTAAATATGAAAGTTATATAAACATAACTCCAAAACCAAACATGTGTCATGTCTAAAAATGCCTGTATTGATGTATTAATGTGAGTTTGTAAGGTTTGCAAAAACAAAAACTAGTTTTTTACTCAATATGAAAGTAATGATCTTAAAATCCTGAGATAATGCGAAAAAAGCAATAAAAATGTATTTAAACATAATTCCTAAACAACACATGCAAAATGGGTAATAATGCCTGGAGACATGTATCTTTGTTAGTTTTACTAGAAAAATGATCTTTTGTAAAGTTTGCAAAGACACAAGCTAGTTTTTTTGTATTCAATATGACAGTATAACAGTCATACTAAATATGAAAGTTATATAAGCATAATTCCAAAACCAAACATGTGTCATGTCTAAAAATGCCTGTAATAATGTATTGATGTGAGTTTGTAAGGTTTGCAAAAACAAAAAGTAGTTTTTTACTCAATATGAAAGTAATGATCTTAAAATCCTGAGATAATGCGAAAAAAGCAATAAAAATGTATTTAAACATAATTCCTAAACAACCCATGCAAAATGGGTAATAATGCCTGGAGACATTTATCTTTGTTAGTTTTACTAGAAAAATGATCTTTTGTAAAGTTTGCAAAGACACAAGCTAGTTTTTTTTATTCAATATGACAGTATAACAGTCATACTAAATATAAAAGTTATATAACCATAACTCCAAAACCAAACATGTGTCATGTCTAAAAATGTCTGTAATAATGTATTTATGTGAGTTTGTAAGGTTTGCAAAAACAAAAAGTAGTTTTTTACTCAATATGAAAGTAATGATCTTAGAATCCTGAGATAATGCGAAAAAAGCAATAAAAATGTCTTTAAACATAATTCCTAAACAACCCATGCAAAATGGGCAATAATGCCTGGAGACATGTATCTTTGTTAGTTTTACTAGAAAAATGATCTTTTGTAATGTTTGCAAAGACACAAGCTAGTTTTTTTTATTCAATATGACAGTATAACAGTCCTACTAAATATGAAAGTTATCAAAACATAACTCCAAAACCAAACATGTGTTATGTCTAAAAATGCCTGTAATAATCTATTTATGTGAGTTTGTAAGGTTTGCAAAACAAAAAGTAGTTTTTTCCTCAATATGAAAGTAAGGATTTTAGAATCCTGAGATAATGCGAAAAAAGCAATAAAAATGTATTTAAACATAATTCTTAAACAACCCATGCAAAATGGGTAATAATGCCTGGACACATGTATCTTTGTTAGTTTTACTAGAAAAATGATGTTTTGTAAAGTTTGCAAAGATACAAGCTAGTTTTTTAAAATTAAATATGACAGTATAACAGTCCTACTAAATATGAAAGTTATCAAAACATAACTCCAAAACCAAACATGTGTTATGTCTAAAAATGCCTGTTATAATGTATTTATGTGAGTTTGTAAGGTTTGCAAAACAAAAAGTAGTTTTTTCCTCAACATGAAAGTAAGGATTTTAGAATCCTGAGATAATGCGAAAAAAGCAATAAAAATGTATTTAAACATAATTCCTAAACAACCCCTGCAAAATGGCTAATAATGCCTGGAGACATGTATCTTTGTTAATTTTACTAGAAAAATGATATTTTGTAAAGTTTGCAAAGACACAAGCTAGTTTTTTTTAATTCAATATGACAGTATAACAGTCATATTAAATATAAAAGTTATATAAACATAACTCCAAAACCAAACATGTGTCATGTCTAAAAATGCCTGTAATAATGTATTAATGTGAGTTTGTAAGGTTTGCAAAAACAAAAAGTAGTTTTTTCCTCAATATGAAAGTAATGATCTTAAAATCCTGAGATAATGCGAAAAAAGCAATAAAAATGTATTTAAACATAATTCCTAAACAACACATGCAAAATGGGTAATAATGCCTGGAGACATGTATCTTTGTTAGTTTTACTAGAAAAATGATCTTTTGTAAAGTTTGCAAAGACACAAGCTAGTTTTTTTGTATTCAATATGACAGTATAACAGTCATACTAAATATGAAAGTTATATAAGCATAATTCCAAAACCAAACATGTGTCATGTCTAAAAATGCCTGTAATAATGTATTGATGTGAGTTTGTAAGGTTTGCAAAAACAAAAAGTAGTTTTTTACTCAATATGAAAGTAATGATCTTAAAATCCTGAGATAATGCGAAAAAAGCAATAAAAATGTATTTAAACATAATTCCTAAACAACCCATGCAAAATGGGTAATAATGCCTGGAGACATTTATCTTTGTTAGTTTTACTAGAAAAATGATCTTTTGTAAAGTTTGCAAAGACACAAGCTAGTTTTTTTTATTCAATATGACAGTATAACAGTCATACTAAATATAAAAGTTATATAACCATAACTCCAAAACCAAACATGTGTCATGTCTAAAAATGTCTGTAATAATGTATTTATGTGAGTTTGTAAGGTTTGCAAAAACAAAAAGTAGTTTTTTACTCAATATGAAAGTAATGATCTTAGAATCCTGAGATAATGCGAAAAAAGCAATAAAAATGTCTTTAAACATAATTCCTAAACAACCCATGCAAAATGGGCAATAATGCCTGGAGACATGTATCTTTGTTAGTTTTACTAGAAAAATGATCTTTTGTAATGTTTGCAAAGACACAAGCTAGTTTTTTTTATTCAATATGACAGTATAACAGTCCTACTAAATATGAAAGTTATCAAAACATAACTCCAAAACCAAACATGTGTTATGTCTAAAAATGCCTGTAATAATCTATTTATGTGAGTTTGTAAGGTTTGCAAAACAAAAAGTAGTTTTTTCCTCAATATGAAAGTAAGGATTTTAGAATCCTGAGATAATGCGAAAAAAGCAATAAAAATGTATTTAAACATAATTCTTAAACAACCCATGCAAAATGGGTAATAATGCCTGGACACATGTATCTTTGTTAGTTTTACTAGAAAAATGATGTTTTGTAAAGTTTGCAAAGATACAAGCTAGTTTTTTAAAATTAAATATGACAGTATAACAGTCCTACTAAATATGAAAGTTATCAAAACATAACTCCAAAACCAAACATGTGTTATGTCTAAAAATGCCTGTTATAATGTATTTATGTGAGTTTGTAAGGTTTGCAAAACAAAAAGTAGTTTTTTCCTCAACATGAAAGTAAGGATTTTAGAATCCTGAGATAATGCGAAAAAAGCAATAAAAATGTATTTAAACATAATTCCTAAACAACCCCTGCAAAATGGCTAATAATGCCTGGAGACATGTATCTTTGTTAATTTTACTAGAAAAATGATATTTTGTAAAGTTTGCAAAGACACAAGCTAGTTTTTTTTAATTCAATATGACAGTATAACAGTCATATTAAATATAAAAGTTATATAAACATAACTCCAAAACCAAACATGTGTCATGTCTAAAAATGCCTGTAATAATGTATTAATGTGAGTTTGTAAGGTTTGCAAAAACAAAAAGTAGTTTTTTCCTCAATATGAAAGTAAGGATTTTAGAATCCTGAGATAATGCGAAAAAAGCAATAAAAATGTATTTAAACATAATTCTTAAACAACCCATGCAAAATGGGTAATAATGCCTGGACACATGTATCTTTGTTAGTTTTACTAGAAAAATGATCTTTTGTAAAGTTTGCAAAGACACAAGCTAGTTTTTTTTTAATTCAATATGACAGTATAACAGTCATACTAAATATAAAAGTTATATAAACATAACTCCAGAACCAAACGTGTGTCATGTCTAAAATTGCTTATAATAATGTATTCACGTGGGTTTGTAAGGTTTGCAAAAACAAAAAGTAGTGTTTTACTCAATATGAAAGTAATGATATTAGAATCCTGAGATAATGCGAAAAAAGCAATACAAATGTATTCAAACACAATTTTTAAACCAAACATGTGAATTGTCTAAAAATGCCTGTAATATTGAATTTATGTAAGTTTTACTAGAATCAATTGTTTTTGTAAGGTTTGCAAATACAAAAATTAATTTTACACATAATGACATTATAACTTTAACACTCAATATGAAAGTTATTTAATTATAACTCCTAAATACTGTTGCGTTTGACCAGATGTTCCTCCAAGTGGGATGTAAAACGCTGGTCAGTCCCAAGTTACTTAGATGACACATAAACTGATCTCGAATATACACCAATCACAGAATAGGTATTTTCTAATTTTATTGTCAAAGCTTTGGCAATAATGAGACCAGCCTCGAACAACACATCCAAATGCGTAGCCCAAGTTGATCTGAAAACTTCCCGGAAAGCCCTCTCCTCTTCAGTATCTCCCCCCGCCCTCACTTGTCTCACCTCAAACACATGCTCATTGTCTCTTATCTTGAGTCGGCCTGGGAAGCACAGGAAGGAGGAATTCCTCCTCTCTGCCTTCTACTTCAAGGCCGGCCCAAGTGCGAGCACTTTGTCATGGGATGAAAAGAAAAGCAAAGAGTACAATATGGAACATTAGCTATATGTAATATGACTATGAAAATTAATAAGTAACACAAAATATGGATATATGAAGATATATATATATCTTTCAATTCCCCCTTCAGATCTTATCCAAAAGATCTCTCCTACGAGAGCAACACCTCTAAAGCACGCCCTACATTAAAGTAGGTGCTGTTTTGGTTTTCGAGCAAGCTATCGATAAACAATCAAACCATAGTTACATGGGAGAGAGAAGGAGGGAGTCAACGTTAATGTCGTCATTGTCAGGGAAGGAAACTAACAGTCCCTGAAAGTCACCACTATGCTTGACCCCCTTCAGTGACATAGCAAGCCCAGAACCAGGGTGGGGTTGACCTTTGACAGCTCTAACAATGATGCGGGTGCATAGAGACCTAGCACAAGGGGCAATAAAGCATCCGCATGAGGTTATGACGGCCAAGAAAACTCCAATGGAGACCAGGGCCGACTTAATTAGGTCAGACCACCTGCCAAAGGTGTTATGAAGCCAATCTTTAAAGGGGTCAGAGACACCGGAAACTTCAGTAAGTTCTTAGGCTCTGAGGCCTTCTAAGGCGCTCTGGACCGAGCCATCGGGGGCAGCATTGTTAGGAATGAAGGTACAGCATTGGTCACCAAACATTGCACACACACTCCTTCTTCCTTGGCTAGGATGCGGTCAAGGGCTATGCGGTTCTGGATGGCCATGAGGGAGGTCGGGGCAAGTTGTTCAGCAAGTCCCTCAACGGCGTCACGAGTCAGGTTGGTCAGTCTCAACAGATTATAAAAAACATAGTTAATGCGTTCTACATTTTTAGTAGCAGTCACAGGGAAAATAGCACCAATGATAGGAAGGTTCTCGAAACCTGCACAGGATTCACACCACAATTTGTGTTGTGAGGGGACCCCTCTTGGTTGTCCAATTGCATCAAAGTAAACACCATCAGGGTTTCTCATCAGATCAAAGGAGCCCTTTACACTCCTTCGAGATAAAACATGGCGGCGTCGGCGAGAAGTTAGAGAGGCCGCTGAGACAGGAGTTACAAGGGGAGTTAATTTGGTACCCACTAGGGTGAGTGGGGTCACCAGTCTAACCATAGCACAAAGCCCTACGGGTAACTTTGGGATTCTAATGTACAATCTGTGCTCCCCACAATACCAGAATAAGTCAGCTCGTGCCCAAGGGCCTATCCTTGAGCCATCTATCAGTGTGGTGCACCAGGAAGGGTTAATGTCACCCAATTTGTTGGGGGACGAAGAGGGTCCTTTGAATTGAAAACACGTGTAATTCAGCTTTTGGGCCACAAATGGAAGAAGTCGGGTGGAATTGTCAACAGGAGGGTACACACTAGCCAACAAATCGCACCCTGGTGGCGTGGGTTCAGAGAACAAGGAAATAAGACAGTTTGAGCCATTTATGTCAGTCAACTTAAAAGGAGCGGGGTAAGTGTGGGGAAAAGGACGTCCAGCGGAACAAGCAACACAGTCACCCAGGTTTTGGCATCCACCTGAGCCACAGGTTTACCTGTACCCGCTCCTAAGGTCAAAGTTACCAGGCCTTCGGTGGTGATGTCATTAGCACGCACAGATGTGAGAGCCTTTGAA
This sequence comes from Entelurus aequoreus, assembly GCF_033978785.1. Taxonomy (NCBI): domain Eukaryota; kingdom Metazoa; phylum Chordata; class Actinopteri; order Syngnathiformes; family Syngnathidae; genus Entelurus; species Entelurus aequoreus. The sequence goes on along the minus strand of NC_084753.1, from coordinate 22,880,634 downwards.
ACACCACCAAGGTGGGGTGGTACTTTAGGTGCTACAGAGGGTGTAGAGGTAGTTAACGCCCTCTCAAGGACATTAATTGTAATAATTCCTTTAGAGTCTGTATCAGTCAGGTCAACCCCCAAAACAACATAAAAGGGACGATGGGCACCACTTACCATAGTATGTTGTCTGCATCCGACACCGATGGTTCAGGGTTGAGTCGTCACAAATATAGAGGTTATTACCACGGTAATAGCTATTGTGTCCCCCGTAATTAATCACACTGCACAGGTCAAAAAATAAGTCTTGCTATCCCCTTTGACCCAGTCTATTTAAAGTCCGCTGTATGTTCTTAGACACTTGTCAGTCACTGTCGTCAGGAAGGATGAACTGAGACACAAAGACAGTAGAACACGCCTAAACACCAATCCGTCAGGAAATACTTCTGGGCGTAACATCCTGCTTTTCGTCTATCAAAATCAGAGTAATTCAGGTAACGAAACGGGGATAAACATCAAACTTTTCACTTAATATAACGACACAGATAGTTATGCTGAAAACAAGCAAGAGAAATTGGATAACTTCGAGTATAAAGGCTGGTCTCAAATAAGGATATACAATATAGAAGTTAAAAAGAGTAATATAGGTAGAAAATCTCTCTCTCAGCGTCGTCTTCTGGGCTGTAGGATTATGTGTGTGTAATTAAAGCCTCGCTCTTCTATGACACTAAAAATGAGTCGTTTTCTGCTCCCGTTCTTCTTCAGCTGCCTCAGGCTCAAAAGGCGCTGCTGGGGGTCGAGTGGGGCAGATGTAGTGGCGATGTCAGCAATGACATCCGCTGGTAATCTGTCAGGTTCTTCAGCAGGAGTGTAGAGGGAGAGGTGGTACCAGGTGTCCCCTTTTCCAGCTAATCGAAGGGCGTGAGACGTCCGTTCCACGACCTTGAAGGGACCAGTCCACCTGGGCTCCGTCCACTTGCGTTTGATGACCTAGATCTTGACCCTCTCAGCGGCCGGAAGGGAATCTGGAGTGGCGGGCTGTCATCCTCGTATCTGTACAGAAGAACTGGCACACAAATTCTGCATTTTTTGTGTAAAATACCATTTTGGTTTTACGCTGAGTCCTCCTTCCATGGCGGCTGCTGGTCCTGGGCTGACCTGTATGCAGCTCATAGGGTGAAAAAACTCAAAGGGCGGTAAAACAGTTTTATTCACGGACCTTCGAATGATCATTAACGCTAATTGCAACATGTCAATCCAATTAAATTTGGTCTGTGCACAGATTTTAGCCAATTAGTTTTTAATGTTCTGGTCCATCCTTTCAACCTTACCTTGGGACTCAGGATGGTACCCCAAACCTGTGTTCTAGTCCGAAAGCCTTTTCGACCAAGGCTAAGTGAGGTTGTTTTTTTTTTTTTTTTAAATGGTTGCCGTTGTCTGACCTAATCTTTTTGGGGAAACCATGTCGGGGTACTAGGTCATTCACAAGTCATTTAATTGCTGATGTTGCATCCTCTTTTGAGGCTGTTGTTGCTTCCGGCCAACCACTGTGATTGTCAACACAAGTCAGTACGTACCTTTTCCCTTGTACCGTATTGATCATATCAGTGAAATCAAAGACTATACATGATTCACCCTGACCTCCTCCATATTCTAAATTTGATCTACTAAACTACTATCGATGTGTAAAATCGTTATTTTCAAATTAAAATTAGTTATAACTTCTTACCCACGGTAAAAACGTTAAAACTATGGAATGTGTCAGAGTCGGATGATTGTCGATTTTGTTCCAAGGAGTCTGTATCCACCCTCACTCACCCCCTTCTGTTTCTGAAAAAAAGACTGTGTTAGTCATACTATCACTTTCAGAAACATCTAAGAAAAAGGTCAGCTAATAGTCAAGTAGCGGAGGACAGGTCATGTTTGAGGTCAATGATTGTCTCTTTAGCCTCTATGGTCCACTGGGGGGTGTTGTTAGGGTAGGGGACCCCTTAGCAATATCACAAATAACTCAAACTCAACTAAACCCTAGCTTTTATGTAACTTATTCAATATGGTGAAAGTAACAAATATGCTTATATTTATGTATTGTCACCAATACTAGAAAAATACTACCCTTGTGGCGAATGCTTTAGCAATAGTATTTTGAAATTTTACCACACCTGGTAGCCCCAATAATTCATTAAGTCAAGCTCATGTTGTAGAAAGTTGAATGATGCGGACACGTTTGTTACTGAATACTTTCTATCAGACTTCTGCCATGGCAACTTTGTGTATGTAATGAGCAACTATAATTATTTGATATGCTTAAATGTGTAATGTGTCGTTTTAGCTCAGCTGTTGTGTAGCTGATAGCTCCTCGTAGCCTACAGGTGTCTAAAGTGCAGCCCATAGTTATGTGTTTAACACAACTATGTGCTAAACCTAAACAATTGAAAATGTGGTATTTGGGTGTCGGTGTAATGTTTGGCAGCTACGCCGTGTCTTATCATTGCACCTAAGTTCTCTGGTTTTGTAGGCGAGACAGAGAGCAAGTGAACAATGTGGGACATCAATTGTGTCCATCTTATATCATGCTAGCTGTTGCAAAGATAGGTCAACATGAGCAACCACACAATGAGTTCCAACATATATAAATATACAAAGGAGTCAAAGGTCTCCTGGTATGAGTGTCTAACTGGTGATCATAACATATGGCGAGTCGGGTGGCAGAACACACGGAAGCATCTCAGCCAGTCAGGGTTTTCACTGTTAGAGCAGTTGGATGTCAGCCATTCCTGTTGTTTCAGGCTGTGGTAGGAGCCTTGGTAGTGGTGTCGCAGCTTGGTGGTTAAGCCGTCAGGTAACACCAGGAATGTTCCTTCTGTGCGATTTGAATGTCAGGGTACAGTCTGTAAAGGAGGTCCAGCAATCTGAACCGGAAGTGGTTTGGTGACAGGTAACCTTGTGACCCCAGTGAAGCCTTCGACCTTTAAAGAGGAAGCACACAGTTTCTTTGGTACCTCTGCATTCAGAATCGAATGGGTGGTGCCAGTGTCAATCACGAACTGATAACATTGTCGTTGACACTCATGTCCAGCAGGGGGCCAGTCTGTATCTCCTGCTGGGGCTCCTGCGGTGGGCGTCCTTTGCCACGCTTTTGTGTTCGTTTGTTGGCACTACGGAACCTTTCCCGTTCGAAAATGTTCACGACTCCAGTGACCAGGCTGGTCACAGCCGAAACAGTTTCCACCCCGGACTGGCTTTGAAGCATCGTGTTGTCCACCACCCGAGTCCAACCGTCTGGTCGCACGTCTGTTGAGGATTCTTTCCTCCACCTGTTGGAACTCAAAAGCAAGGTCACCCACTGCTGAATATATCCTAGCTGATCTTTGACCTTTTGGTTCTTTTAACCTTTTATTTTCAGCGATCTGTAAATTAAGGAGTTGCTTCCTTGCTGCTCTGTCATTAGCCTTATCATCCTCATCTTGAGGAAAGAGACTGCGCATAGCAGTAGCTATGTTTGTAACGTATGGTGTTATCGGTGAGGTCGAAGATTCAGCCATTAATCCTACTTGTTGTTCTGTATTTTTGCCATCTTGTGTGGAAACACAACGATACAAAATGCTTCTAAAGTCTCCTATTGATTTCTTCCCATTTCATTCAAACAACTAAACAAACAAACAAATAAACAAACTTGCAGCTAACCACAATCAACAGCATACCATTTACGAATACCTTCATTTGTCACTTTCTCATCTTTTCTTCACTTTCGTTTTCCTTTACAAACAACATCCTGTATCCATCTCTTCCTTACACTTCACACAATGTTTCTATTTTCTGTTCTCCTAGAAACCATTCACATAACGTAAGGTTATAAACATCCTTTTCCCATATTTTCTCAAACCATCCTCTTCACCCTCAATCTTCCTTCACCTGCTCTCTTTTTCTCTCTCTCTCCTTCTCACTGGAGTAGGAGGCGGTGGCCTAGTCAAAGTCTGGGCGGGTCGTTTGAATTGTCTTGCGCATGCGCGGCAGGCAAAACACCAATCAGTCTAGTCTGTCCTATTTGTCTCATTAATCATCGCTTCTTTTGCTGCATTTCGTTTTTCCACGTAATCCCCGTTTACTTTTATCATACGCTAAACTCTTAAATTCTCGAGCACCAACCCTGCTCTTTTTTTTCTCTTGACCATTTTCACCAGCGCACACACACACACATGCACGTGTAAGCACTCACGCACACACAAGCAAGTGCCTACAGCCCTACGCACACACACCCACGCACACGTAAGCACTCTCTCTGCGTTTCACTTTACCATAAAACTTCCAGTTACTTTTTTATTTTATTTTTTATTTTACCAGACGTTTGAGTTCACAACTTTTCGAGTATTGTAAACTCCCTCTTAACCCTTTCAAGGAACGTTCTCTTTTCTTTTTTTTTTTTTTTCTTTTTTTTTTTTCTTTTTAAACTTTACCTGCTAATTCCATTGTCGACAACAGTGCATTCAATGGATTATTAAACAGTAATGATTCATCACATTTTCCCCAGCCGTCATCACATTCTTTTCTGTCACACTCCTTGGCCATTGTGTCTATTTTTCCTTAATTTTAGCGCACACTAAAGTGTCGCCGGGACCTCACAACCGGGGAATCTTTATTGTATTTATTACAAATGGCCTCCAGCCGTGGAATTTATCATATGGTACAGAAGGGCCTCCTCCCGTACGTTTCTTAATTTTAACGCACACGTTAATGCCGTAGGGAACTCGCAACCAGGGAGTATTTATTGTATTTTACAAATGGCCTCCGACCCATCCTTAATTTGTGTGCACATAAAAATGTCAACAGGGATCTCACAACCGGGGAGTATTTACTGTACCATATGATGGGCATCCAACCCGTTACTCTTTTAGGCGGCGACCAACTACCCAGGGTGAGCCACACCCAACTATTAGTTCACTCGTCAATGAAACTGCCCGTCACGGTAATCGAGACACAATGACGTGAGTTGACCACCTATTTACAATTTTAATGCAATGGCAGGCTCGGCAAAAATGCAATCAATCTATCAAAATCACCATTCTGTGTCTGGGGTACAAAGCAGTGTTTAACTTACAGACTTCTGGGCAGACTCCTAATGCAGATTTTATCTAAAAAGAAAGGTTCTGCTTACCTTGAATTATGTTTTGGCCATGTGAGTCTGTCCAGAAGATTGCAAGAGAAGGTCCAATTGTCAGCGTGTCATCTCGGACGAAGCCCCCAAATTGTTGCGTTTGACCAGATGTTCCTCCAAGTGGGATGTAAAACGCTGGTCAGTCCCAAGTTACTTAGATGACACATAAACTGATCTCGAATATACACCAATCACAGAATAGGTATTTTCTAATTTTATTGTCAAAGCTTTGGCAATAATGAGACCAGCCTCGAACAACACATCCAAATGCGTAGCCCAAGTTGATCTGAAAACTTCCCGGAAAGCCCTCTCCTCTTCAGTATCTCCCCCCGCCCTCACTTGTCTCACCTCAAACACATGCTCATTGTCTCTTATCTTGAGTCGGCCTGGGAAGCACAGGAAGGAGGAATTCCTCCTCTCTGCCTTCTACTTCAAGGCCGGCCCAAGTGCGAGCACTTTGTCATGGGATGAAAAGAAAAGCAAAGAGTACAATATGGAACATTAGCTATATGTAATATGACTATGAAAATTAATAAGTAACACAAAATATGGATATATGAAGATATATATATATCTTTCAATACACATGAAACATGTCAAATAGCGTGAAAAAAATTATCTTTGTGAGTGTTGCTAGAAACATTTTCTTTTGTAAGGTTTGCAAAGACACAAGTTAGATTTGTTTAACTCAATATGACAGTATAATGCCACACTCAATATGACAGTTATTTAAACATAACTCCTAAACCACACCTGAAAAATGGCTAATAATGCCTGAAATAATGCATCTTTGGGAGTTTTACTGGAAACATATGCTTTTTTTAAGGCTTGCAAACACAAAAATTATTTGTATTGTATTATGTATTACAACATAATTCCTAAACCAAACATGCAAAATGTCTGAAAATGCCTGTAATATTGAATCCATGTGAGTTTTATTTGAATCAGTTGTATGGTTTGCTAATACAAAAATTGGGTTTTATGACAAACACAAGTTAGTTTTTTTACTCAATATAACAGTTTAGCTGTCATACTATATATGAAAGTTATATAAACATAACTCCAAAACCAAACCATTATGTCCAAAACTGCCTGTAATATTGTATATATGTGAGTTTTACTAGAATCAGGGTTGCAAATACAAAAATTGGGTTTTATGACAGTATACTGTCACACTCAATATGACAGTTATTTAAACATAACTCAAACAACACATGCAAAATAGCTAATAATGCCTGGAGCATGTATCTTAGTTAGTTTTACTAGAAAAATGGTATTTTGTAAGGTTTACAAAGACACAAGTTAGTTGTTGTTTTTATTCAATATGACAGTATAACTGGCATACTAAATATGAAAGTTATATAAACATAACTCTAAAACCAAACATGCATTGTGTCTAAAAATGCCTGTAATATTGTATCTGTGTGAGTTTAACTAGATTTAGTTGTTTTTGTAAGGTTTGCAAATACAAAATAAGGGTTTTACTCACTATGACAGTTTACTGTCACACTCAATCTGACAGTTATTTATTTAAACATAACTCCTAAACCACACATGCAAAATGGCTGATAAAGCCTGGAGATATGTATCTTTGTGAGTTTTACTAGAAACATTATATTGTGTAAGGTTTAGTTAGTTTTTGTACTCAATCTGACAGTATAACTGTCATTCTAAATCCATCCATTTTCTTCTGCTTATCCGAGGTCGGGTTGCGGGGGCAGCAGCCTGAGCAGAAAATCCCAGACTTCCCTCTCCCCAGCCACTTCGTCCAGCTCTTCTCGGGGTATTCCGAGGCGTTCCCAGGCCAGCCGGGGACATAGTCTTTCCAATGTGTCCTAGGTCTTCCCCGTGGCCTCCTGCCACACCTCCCTAGAGGCGTTCGGGTGGCATCCTGAGCAGATGCCCGAACCACCTCATGGCTCCTCTCAATGTGGAGGAGCAGCGGCTTTACTTTGAGTTCCTCCCGGATGACAGAGCTTCTCACCCTGTCTCTAAGGTAGAGACCCACCACCCGGCAGAGGAAACGCATTTAGGCCGCTTGTCCTTTCGGTCATAACCCAAAGCTGGGAACGTAGATCGACGGTAAATTGAGAGCTTTTCCTTCTGGCTCAGCTCCTTCTTCACCACAACGGATCGATATAGCGTCCTCAATACTGAAGACGCCGCACCAAACCGCCTGTGGATCTCTCGATCCACTCTATCCTCACTCGTGAACAAGACTCCTAGGTACTTGAACTCCTCCACTTGGGGCAAGATCTCCTCCCCAACCTGGAGATGGCACTCGACCCTTTCCTGCGCGAGAACCATGGACTTGGACTTGGAGGTGCTGATTCTCATCCCAGTCGCTTCACACTCAAGGACCCTGCCGAGAGTATAGACCTGGTCTACCGTTCCACGACCAGGACGAAAACCACACTGTTCGTCCTGGATCCGAGTTTCCTCCTCTCCAGTACACATGAATAGACCTTACCGGGAAGGCTGAGGAGTGTGTTTCACGATAGTTGGAACACACCCTCCGGTTCCCCTTCTTAAAGAGAGGAACCACCACCCCGGTGTGCCAATCCAGAGGTACCACCCCCAATGTTCACGCGATGTTGCAGAGTCTTGTCAACCAAGACAGCCCCACAGTATCCAGAGCCTTAAGGAACTCATCCACCACCGGGGCCTTGCCACAGAGGAGCTTTTTAACTACCTAGGCAACCTAAGCCCCAGAAATAGGAGAGTCCACCACAGATTCCCCAGGCACTGCTTGGCCTGTCGGTATGCCCGCTGCCTCTGGAGTCCCATGAGCCAAAAGGACCCGATAGGCTCTTTCTTCAGCTTGACGGCATCCCTCCCTGCTGGTGGCCACCAGCGAGTTCTAGGATTACCGCCACGACAGGCACCAAACACCTTGCGGCCACAGCTCCAATCAGCAGGCTCGACAAGAGAGGCACGGAACATGGTCCACTCAGACTCAATGTCCAGCACCTCCCTCGTGACATGTTTAAAGTTCTTCCTTATGTTTGAACATTGTGTTTGTTATGGACAATCCGTGACGAGCACAAAAGTCCAATAACAAAGCACCACTTGGGTTCAGATCCGGGTGGCCATTTTTCCCAATCACGACTCTCCAGGTTTCACTGTCCTTGCCAACATGAGCATTGAAGTCCCCCAACAGAACAAGGGAATCACCCGAGGGAGCACTCTCCAGTACTCCCTCAAGGGAATCCAAAAAGAGTGGGTACTCTGAGCTGCTGTTTGGTGCGTAAACACAAACAACAGTCAGGACCCGTCACCCAACCCGAAGGCGGAGGGAAGCTACCATCTCGTCTACTGGGTTAAAGTCCAACGTGCAGGCTTTGAGCAACAACAATTGCCACCCCAGCCTCTCATTGCTTGCAACGCCAGAGTGGAAGAGAGTCCAGCCCCTCTTGAGAGAACAGGTTCCAGAGCCCTTGCTGTGCGTCGAAGTGAGTCCAACTATATCTAGCCGGAACTTCTTCACCTCGCGCACCAGCTCAGGCTCTTTCCCTCCCAGCGAGGTGACGTTCCACGTCCCAAGAGCGAGCTTATGTAGCCGATAATCGGACTGCCAAGTGCCCTGCCTTCGGCTGCCGCCCAGTTCACACTGCATCCGACCTCTATGACCTCAATGGGCCCATGAGTGGTGAGCCCATTGGAGGGTTGACCCACGTTGCCTCTTCGAAATGAGCCCGGCAGGGCCCCATGGAGACAGGCCCGGCCACCAGTCGCTCGCCATCGTGCCCCACCTCTGCGCCTGGCTCCACAGGGGAGCCACGGTGACCTGCGCCTGGGCGAGAAAAAATCTAGGTCCTCGATTTGTACTTTTCATAAAGGTCTTTGAGCTGCTCTTTGTCTGATCCCTCACCTAGGACCTTTTCTCAGGGGATCCCGAGGCGTTCCCAGGCCAGCCGGGAGACATAGTGTTCCCAATGTGTCCTGGGTCTTCCCCGTGGCCTCCAGGATGACAGAGCTTCACCTTCACCAGGGGTGTCAAACTCAAATACAGAGTGGGCCAAAGTTTAAAACTGAACAAAGCCGCGGGCCAAGGTTGAAAAAATTAACCTTTTAATAGGGACCCAAACACGTTTTGCATTGAATATTGAACAAGCAAGGCTTATATAACTTTATAGTGACATGCAAAATGGAGTTTCAAATAATAATAATAATAATTAAAAAATATCAATTGCATATCAAATATAATTTAAATACAAATTGAATGCCTCTTTTCTATTTGCAGCCTTCTGAGGTAAATATCAACATTAACTTTATCCACAGGCTAATAAATTTGAAAATAAAATAACAATGAATAAAACAACCATTCAGGACTTTAACTGCTCAGTTTGCAACACACTGATCTAATTTGATGTGCCCAAGCCAGATACCTGGCATCTTTTTTTAGATGCTAGTTCTTTAATGTCGGGGCTCAGGCTTTGAGCTGAGGCAACTTTCATTATCGAACAAGATGTTCAACAGTCATATCTCGTACACCCAATTCTAACATCATTCAGACCCAGTCACAAGATACGTGCAGCTACAGCACGCATACACAAATGAATGCAACGCATACTTCATCAACAGCGATACAGGTTACACTGAGGGTGCCAGTATAAAAAACTTTAACACTGTTAGAAATATACGCCACACTGTGAACCCACACCAAACAAAAATAAAAACACTTTTCGGGAGAACATCCGCACCGTAACACAACATAAACACAAAAGAACAAATACCCAGAATCTTTTGCAGCACTAACTCTTTCGGGACGCTACAAAATACACCCCCGCTACCACCAAACCTCCCCCCCCCCCCCCCCCCACCACACACACACCTTGTAGCGTCTCGGAAGATTTAGTGCTACAAAGGGTTCTGGGTATTTGTTGTGTTGTGTTTATGTTGTGTTACGGTGCGGATGTTCTCCCAAAATGTGTTTGTCATTCTTGTTTGGTGTGGATTCACAGTGTGGCGTATATTTCTAAAAGTGTTAAAGTTTTTTATTTGGCTACCGTCAGTGTAACCTGTATCGCTGTTGATGAAGTATGCGTTGCATTCAATTGTGTGTGGGTGCAGAAGCTGCACTGACATGAAACTGGGCTGGCACTCGTTTGACTAGCTGGAAAAAAAAAAAAAAAAATTCGGGAGGAGTGCTGGAGTCACTCCCGGGAGGGTTGGCAAGTATTAGAAGTAGCGGCACTGCCGCAATGTATAATCGAAGGTCCAGCTTTAGTGTTAATTTGATATTGCCTCAAGGGCCAAGTCAAATTACACGTTGGGCCAAATTTGGCCCACGGGCCAGAGTTTGACACCCATGACCTTCACTGTATAAAATTACTGTAAAAATAAAAAATAAAATTACAGTTATATACTCCATCCATCCATCCATTTTCTACCGCTTATTCCCTTCGGGGTCGCGGGGGGCGCTGGAGCCTATCTCAGCTACAATCAGGCGGAAGGCGGGGTACACCCTGGACAAGTCGCCACCTCATCGCAGGGCCAACACAGATAGACAGACAACATTCACACTCACATTCACACACTAGGGCCAATTTAGTGTTGCCAATCAACCTATCATGTTCTTCTTAAATGCAGTTAAGTACTGTAAATTTTGTTGCATTTTTCAAAAAATATCGACCAGCAGTAAGTTACTGTAAAACCTACAGTGTAATTCAGTATTTTTCAGACTTGTTTCTTGGGTCCGCCCACAATTCGTCCAACCGAGCTTCATTTCACCTGGCCGACCCTGCTAAATCCATCCTACTGCATCGTGTGTTTTTGATAACAAGGTAAGAGTCACTTGTACCTTGATGTGTCATTTTCTGTTTGAATTACTTTATATATATATTTATAAAGTCCGAAATGTCAGCATCACAGACACTATCGTTGACCACGCGCATGTACCGCCGCATGCTAGCTAGCTAAGTTTTCTTCTTTTTTGTCATAGTCATCATAAAAGATGATAACTTGCAACATATGTGCTACGACTTGCAGCAATGTATTTGCGTATGTTAGACACATGCAAAGTCATAGTTGTATGCCTAATGCATCGTTTAAGTGTGCTTTCCCTAAATGCACAAGAGTTTTTTCCAACTTCTCAGCCTTCAAAACTCACAGCCGTCGTCATAAATATGGCAAGAGTAGGACTGATATGTATAGCGCAGAAGGTTTACCTTGTAATATTGTCTCATGTAGCGCGAAGTGCGATGATATACGGGCCTTTCTCCTGCATTTGAAAAGTCATATTACCGAAGGTAGGACAGTTACGTGCCCCTTCAGTCAATGTGAAAAAAGATTTACAGTTAAGTCTACTTTCACATCGCACGTGTCAAGGAAGCACTACGGCTACACTGAACGAAGTTTGACTTGATCAACAGCAAATCCAAGCAGCTCTTGTGTTATTAACACTGATGATGACTATTGTGATATGCAACTTGAGGATTCAGGATATTCCTGTTATGAAGACATGGAGGTCTACTTGCATTAAAAAAATGTTGACAGCACTGAAAAAAGGTTGAGAACCACTGCCTTAGGACAGTGGTTCTCAACCTTTTTTCAGTGATGTACCCCTGTGAACATTTTTTAAATTCAATTACCCCCTAATCAGAGCAAAGCATTTTTGGTTGAAAAAAAGAGATAAAGAAGTAAAATACAGCACTATGTCATCAGTTTCTGATTTATTAAATTGTATAACAGTGCAAAATATTGCTCATTTGTTGTGGTCTTTCTTGAACTATTTGGAAAAAAAGATATAAAAATAACTAAAAACTTGTTGAAAAATAACCAAGTGATTCAATTATAAATAAAGATTTTTACACATAGAAGTAATCAACTTAAAGTGCCCTCTTTGGGGATTGTAATAGAGATCCATCTGGATTCATGAACTTCATTCTCAACATTTCTTCACAAAAAAAGAAATCTTTAACATCAATATTTATGGAACATGTCCACTACGCTTTAACCAAGCCTCCATTGTTTTCTACATGGATAGTTGATTGACAGTTGGTGCCGTGTGGCACCGCCAGGTAGGGTCAAACCATCATGGCATGGGGGAAACTCTGGCTTTATGGTAATGAATGGAATAGCCTACTTGATTAGTTGTTCAGTTTATGAACTTACATTCATATTTTGTCGAAGTATTATTCAATAAATATATTTATAAAGGATTTTTGAATTGTTGCTATTTTTAGAATATTTAAAAAAAATCTCACGTACCCCTTGGCATACCTTCAAGTACCCCCAGGAGTACGCGTACCCCCATTTGAGAACCACTGCCTTAGGAGACTAGATGTAAACAGAGGAAAGAGAGAGCGAGTGAGGTGGCCATTCCAAATACTTTTAAAATGCTACCCATATTGGATACTGTTTAGGAACATAAACTGCATTTCTTGACTGTACCAGTTGCTGGTGACAAAGTCACAATAAAACGTTGGATGATCAGCATGGAAGGTGATGTCATCTGCAAAGGCGTCCAACCTAGCTTAATCTCAGGGCTTGCTGCCCTTCTTGCCACCTACTATGTGTTCAACTTGGAATACCAAGAGGAAGGTCCTCGGACATTGGAATTTGTTCAAAGGTAAATCCTCTTGATACTGTTAAAATACTGTTAGGATATTTTATTTTATATTTCTCACGTCTGTTCAGGAATTTGACTTGTCATTTCCCCAATTGTGTGCCTTAAATCAATGACTCTTCTGTTCCTTTGTGTACCTTCTTATTAGGGACCGAAGCACCAGTTTGACTCTAGGATACAGAGAAGGTAGGTAATGTGCAGGTAAAGATATGTTGACTGGGTCAAAGAAGGAAGCACCTGTTTGACCCCAGGATGCAGAAAAAGTAGGTAATTTGCAGGATATGTTGACTGGATGATGGCAGGAAGCACCAGCTTGACCCGAGAATGCAGAGCAAGTAGGTAATGTGCGGGTGAAGATATGTTGAATGGGTAAAGGCAGGAAGCACCAGTGTGACCCCACCATGCAGGGAAGGTAGGTAATGTGCGGGTGAAGGTATGTTGAATGGGTGAAAGAAGGAAGCGCAGGTGTGGTCGAGGCCATGCAGACAAGGTAGGTATGTGCAGGTGAAGATATGTTGTATGGTGAAAGAAAGAAGCACCAGTGTGACCCAAGGATGCAGGGAAGGTAGGTAATGTGCAGGTAAAGATATGTTGAATGGGTGAAGGCAGGAAACACCAGCTAGACGCCAGGATACAGAGAAGGTAGGTAATGTGCAGGTAAAGATATGTTGAATGAGTAAAGGCAGGAAACACCAGCTTGACTCCAGGATACAGAGAAGGTAGTTAATGTGCAGGTAACGATATGTTGAATGGGTAAAGGTAGAAAGCACCAGCGTGACCACACTATACAGAGAAGGTAGGTAATGTGCAGGTAAAGATATGTTGAATGGGTAAAGGCAAGAAGCACCAGTGTGACCCCAGGATGCAGAGAAGATAGGTAATGAGCACGTAACGATATGTTAAATGGGTGAAAGCAGGAAACATCAGCGTAAATACACGGTCCCGTAGATGGAGAGAAAACATAAATAGAGAGAGGGATTGGGGAGGCTTTAGCATTGTCTTCCTCTCTGAATTTGTCTTAATGGGTTTTAGAGCATTCACTCATCTACAGCTGTGGTTATGGTATAGGCTCACATATATCCTAAAATTGATATTAATATTTGTGCAGTGCATATTCCTAAATAACAATGTGAGGGGGGTTCTGTATCGACTGCAAGTAATCTTCAATCACAACAGAATATCTAATATGCTTTCTCTCTTTTTTAGGCGATTCATTGGCGTTAACCCTGAGAGGGGAACAAAGGCTAGCCAGGGAAAGGCGGTGTCCAAGAAGACCGGGAAGCTGGTCCAGAAAAAGGCAGCAACTGTAAATCCTCACGTAGCCACCCTTATAAAACATCTCACAGACTTTGAGTGGGGCTTTATGTAGCCGACAACTAAACACTGGACTCGTGTTCAGTGTTTTGTCTCCAGTTAGAAATTAAGTGGACATGTTATAAATGTTAAAATGCTTTACTAAAAATAAGAAGAATGCACTAAATGTACTTTGAATGTATTTGATGCACAATAAATAATTGGTTAATAAAAACATAATCTTGCAAGGCCATTTCTCCAGTCATTTTTATGCCAGCAGATTGCAGGGATTTTGATTTTGAAAAATTAAAAGTTCAACTCATTAACTTCTAGTGGCATTATACTGTAAAGCTCAGTCTATAGTGCTTACAATTATTTTACTGTAATTAACTGTTAATGGATATTACAGTAGATACACTAAAATAACAGTGTAATGCCGCTAAACAGATGACAGTATTATGCTGTGAAGCGTATATTTGATACAGCACAGTACTGTGATACTTTTTACAGTAATAAACTGTAGTGATAAATCACAGTATGTGTGCTGTAGAAAAACAGTTTTATACTGGAACCATTAGCTGCCAGTAGGTTACTGTAATTAAACGGTGAAAATTCTTACAGTAAGGGAGAGACCCGCCACCCAGCGGAGAAAACTCATTTCGGCCGCTTGTACCCGTGATGTTGTCCTTTCGGTCATAACCCAAAGCTCATGACCATAGGTGAGGATGGGAACGTAGATTGACCGGTAAATTGAGAGCTTTTCCTTCTGGCGCAGCTCCTTCTTACCACAACCAATCGATATAGCGTCCTCATTACTGAAGACGCCGCACCGACCAGCCTGTGCATCTCACGATCCACTCTTCCCTCACTCATGAACAAGACTCCAGGTACTTGAACTCATCCACTTGGGGCAAGATCTCCTGCCCAACCTCGAGATGGCACTCCACCCTTTCCCGGGCGAGAACCTCGGACTTGGAGGTGCTGATTCTCATCCCAGTCGCTTCACACTCGGCTGCGAACCAATCCAATGAGAGCTGAAGATCCTGGCCAGTTAAAGCCATAAGGACCACATCATCTGCAAAAAGGAGAGACCTAATCCTGCAGCCACCAAACCGGATCCCCTCAACGCCATGACTGCGCCTAGAAATTCTGTCCATAAAATTTATGAACACATTTGGTGACAAAGGGCAGCCAACTTACTGCTGGCAATGCGGACCAAGCTCTGACACTGATCATACAGGGAGCGACCCGCCACAATCAGACATGCCAATACCCCATACTCTCTGAGCACTCCCCACAGGACTTCCCGGGGTGGCCACGGTCGAATGTCTTCTCCAAGTCCACAAAGCACATGTAGACTGGTTGGACAAACTCCCATGCACACTCAAGGTCCCTGCCGAGAGTATAGAGCTGGTCTACCGTTCCACGACCAGGACAAAAACCACACTGTTCGTCCTGGATCCGAGGTTCCTCCTCTCCAGTACACATGAATAGACCTTACCGGGAAGGCTGAGGAGTGTGATCTACGATAGTTGGAACACACCCTCCGGTTCCCCTTCTTAAAGAGAGGAACCACCACCCCGGTCTGCCAATCCAGAGGTACCGCCCCTGATGTCCACGCGATGTTGCAGAGTCTTGTCAACTAAAACAGCCCCACAGCATCCAGAGCCTTAAGGAACTCCGGATGGAGCTCATCCACCGAGGAGCTTTTAACTACCTTGGCAACCTCAGCCCCAGAAATAGGAGAGCCCACCACAGATTCCCCAGGCACTGCTTGGCCTGTCGGTATGCCCGCTGCCTCTGGAGTCCCATGAGCCAAAAGGACCAGATAAGCTCTTTCTTCAGCTTGACGGCATCCCGCACTGCTGGTGGCCACCAGCGGGTTCTAGGATTACCGCCACGACAGGCACCAAACACCTTGCGGCCACAGCTCCAATCAGCTGGCTTGACAAGAGAGGCACGGAACATGATCCATTCAGACTCAATGTCCAGCACCTCCTTTGTGACATGTTCAAAGTTCCTCCGGAGGTGGAAAAAGAAACTCTCTCTGACAGGAGACTCTGCTAGGCATTCCCAAAAGACTCTCACAATGCGTTTGGGCCTGCCAGGTCTGTCCGGGATCCTACCCCACCATCGGAGCCAGCTCACCAGGTGGTGATCGGTAGAAAGCTCGCCCCTCTCTTCACCCGAGTGTCCAAAACATGAGGCCGCAAATCCCATGACACAACTACAAAGTCAATAATGGAACTGCGGCCGAGGGTGTCCTGGTGCCAAGTGCACATATGGACACCCTTATGTTTGAACATTGTGTTTGTTATGGACAATCCGTGACGAGCACAAAAGTCCAATAACAAAGCACCACTTGGGTTCAGATCCGGGTGGCCATTTTTCCCAATCACGACTCTCCAAGTTTCAAAGTCGTTGCCAACATGAGCGTAGAAGACCCCCAGCAGAACAAGGGAATCACCCGAGGGAGCACTCTCAAGGGAATCCAAAAAGAGTGGGTACTCTGAGCTGCTGTTTGGTGCGTAAACACCAACAACAGTCAGGACCCATCACCCAACCCGAAAGCGGAGGGAAGCTACCATCTCGTCTTCTGGGTTAAGTCCAACGTGCAGGCTTTGAGCTGGGGGGCAACAAGAATTGCCAACCCAGCCTCTCATTACTTGCAACGCCAGAGTGGAAGAGAGTCCAACCCCTCTTGAGAGAACAGTTTCCAGAGCCCTTGCTGTGCGTCGAAGTGAGTCCAGCTTTATCTAGCCGGGAACTTCTCCACCTCGCGAGGTGACGTTCCACGTCCCAAGAGCGAGCTTATGTAGCCGATAATCGGACCGCCAAGTGCCCTGCCTTCGGCTTCCGCCCAGCTAACACTGCACCCGACCTCTGTGACCCGGCCCATGAGTGGTGAGCCTATTGCAGGGGGGACCCACGTTGCCTCTTCGAGCTGGGCCCCATGGGCACCAGTCGCTCGCCATCGTGCCCCACCTCTGGGCCTGGCTCCACAGGGGAGCCACGGTGACCTGCGTCCGGGCGAGAAAATATGTAGGTCCTCGATTTGTACTTTTCATAAAGGTCTTTGAGCTGCTCTTTGTCTGATTCCTCACCTAGGACCTGTTTGTCTTGGGGGACCCTACCAGGGGGCATAGAAGCCCCCGGACAACATAGCTCCTAGGATCAGTGGGACACGCAAACCACAAAGGTGGCGGCTCAGAAAGCAGGTTATATAAACATAACTCCAAAACCAAACATTCAAGATGTCTAAACATGCCTGTAATATTGTATCAATGTGAGTTTTACTAGAATCGGTTGTTTTTTTAAGGCTTGCAAACACAAAAAGTTTTTTTTACTCAATATGACAGTAAGTTCTTAAAATGCTGAGATAATGTGAAAAAAACAATACAAATGTATTCCAACATGATTCCTAAACCAAACATGCAAAATGTCTAAAAATGCCGGTAATATTGAATCCATGTGAGTTTTACTAGAATCATTTGTTTTTGTAAGGTTTGCAAATACAAAACTTGAGTTTTATGACAGACACAAGTTAGTTTTTTTACTCAATATAACAGTATAGATGTCATACTATATATTAAAGTTATATGAAAATAACTCCAAAACCAAAATTGCCTGTAATATTGTATGGATGTGAGTTTTACTAGAATCAGGTTTGCAAATACAAAAATTGGGTTTTATGACAGTATACTGTCACACTCAATATGACAGTATAACTGTCATACTAAATCCATCCATTTTCTTCCGCTTATCCGAGGTCGGGATGCGGGGGCAGCAGCCTAAGCAGAGAGCCCAGACTTCCCTCTCCCCAGCCACTTCGTCCAGCTCTTCTCGGGGGATCCCGAGGCGTTCCCAGGCCATAGTCTTTCCAATGTATCCTAGGTCTTCCCCATGGCCTCCTGCCGTTCGGACCTAGGGAGGCGTTCGGGTGGCATCCTGAGCAGATGCCCGAACCACCTCATCTGGCTCCTCTCAATGTGGAGGAGCAGCGGCTTTACACTGAGTTCCTCCCAGATGACAGAGCTTCTCACCCTATCTCTAAGGGAGAGACCCACCACCCGGCGGAGGAAACTCATTTCGGCCGCTTGTACCCGTGACCTTGTCCTTTCGGTCATAACCCAAAGCTCATGACCATAGGTGAGGATGGGAACGTTGATCGACCGGTAGATTGAAAGCTTTTCCTTCTGGCTCAGCTCCTTCTTCACCACAACGGATCGATATAGCGTCCTCATTACTGAAGACGCCGCACCGATCCGCCTGTAGATCTCACAATCCACTCTATCCTCACTCGTGAACAAGACTCCTAGGTACTTCAACTCCTTCATTTCGGGCAAGATCTCTTTCCCAACCTCGAGATGGCACTCCACCCTTTCCCGGGCGAGAACCATGGACTCGGACTTGGAGGTGCTGATTCTCATCCCAGTCGCTTCACTGCGAACCGATCCAATGAAAGCTGAAGATCTTGGCCAGTTGAAGCCATCAGGACCACATCATCTGCAAAAAGCAGAGACCTAATCCTGCAGCCACCAAACCAGGCGCAGTCATGGCGTTGAGGGGATCCTCAAAGCCATGACTGCGCCTAGATATTCTGTCCATTAAAGTTATGAACAGAATCGGTGACAAAGGGCAGCCTTGGCGGAGTCCAACCCTCACTGGAAAGGGGTCCGACATACTGCCGGCAATGCGGACCAAGCTCTGACACTGATCATACAGGGAGACACCCGCCACAATCAGACATGCCGATACTCCATACTCTCTGAGCACTCCCCACAGGATTTACCGGGGGCCAAGGTCGAATGTCTTCTCCAAGTCCACAAAACTTATGTAGACTGGTTGGGCAAACTCCCATGCACACTCAAGGACCCTGCCGAGAGTATAGAGCTGGTCTACCGTTCCACGACCAGGACGAAAACCACACTGTTCGTCCTGGATCCGAGGTTCCTCCTCTCCATTACACATGAATAGACCTTACCGGGAAGGCTGAGGAGTGTGATCTACGATATTTGGAACACACCCTCCGGTTCCCCTTCTTAAAGAGAGGAACCACCACCCCGGTCTGCCAATCCAGAGGTACCGCCCCCGATGTAGACGCAATGTTGCAGAGTCTTGTCAACCAAGACTGCCCCACAGCATCCAGAGCCTTAAGGAACTCCGGACGGAGCTCATATCCCCGGGGCCTTGCCACTGAGGAGCTTTTTAACTACCTTGGCAACCTCAGCCCCAGAAATAGGAGAGCCCACCACAGACTTCCCAGGCACTGTTTCCTCATAGGAGGACGTGTTGGTGGGACTGAGGAGGTCTCGCTTGGCCTGTCGGTATGCCCACTGCCTCTGGAGTCCCATGAGCCAAAAGGACCCGGTGGCTCTTTCTTCAGCTTGACAGCATCCCTCACTGCTGGTGGATTACCGCCACGACAGGCACCAAACACCTTGCGGCCACAGCTTCAATCAGCTGGCTCAACAAGAGAGGAACGGAACATGGTCCACTCAGACTCAATGTCCAGCACCTCCCTCGTGACATGTTCAAAGTTCTTCCGGACATGTTCAAAGTTCTTCAGGAGACTCTGCTAGGTGTTCCCAGCAGACCCTTACAATGCGTTTGGGCCTGCCAGGTCTGACCGGCATCCTCCCCTACCATCGGAGCCAGCTCACCACCAGGTGGTGGTTGGTAGAAAGCTCTGCCCCTCTCTTCACCGAGTGTCCAAAACATGAGGCCGCAAATCCCATGACACAACTACAAAGTCAATCATGCGGCCGAGGGTGTCCTTGTGCCAAGTGCACATATGGACACCCTTATGTTTGAACATTGTGTTTGTTATGGACAATCCGTGACGAGCACAAAAGTCCAATAACAAAGCACCACTTGGGTTCAGATCCGGGTGGCCATTTTTCCCAATCACGACTCTCCAGGTTTCACTGTCGTTGCCAACATAGCGTTGAAGTCCACCAGCAGAACAAGGGAATCACCCGAGGGAGCACTCTCCAGTCCTCCCTCAAGGGAATCCAAAAAGAGTTGGTACTCTGAGCTGCTGTTTGGTGTGTAAACACAAACAACAGTCACGACCCGTCACCCAACCCGAAGGCTGAAGGAAGCTACCATCTCGTCTATTGGGTTTAAAGTCCAACGTGCAGGCTTTGAGCCGGGGGGCAACAAGAATTGCCACCCCAGCCTCTCATTAGTTGCAACGCCAGTGTGGAATCTCTTCCACTCTGGCGTTGCAAGTAATGAAAGTTCAGCTCAGTCCAGCCCCTCTGAGAGAACAGGTTCCAGAGCCCTTGCTGTGAGTCCAACTATATCTAGCCGGGAACGTCTCCACCTCAAGCACCAGCTCAGGCTCCTTCCCTCCCAGCGAGGTGACGTTCCATGTCCCAAGAGCGAGCTTATGTAGCCGATAATCGGACCACCAAGTGCCCTGCCTTCCATGCTGATCATCCAACGCCCAGCTCACACTGCACCCTCTATGACCCAGCCCATGAGTGGTGAGCCCTGGAGGGGGGATCCACGTTGCCTCTTCGAGCTGAGCACGGCTGGGCCCCATGGGGACAGGCCCGTCAATCGCCATCGTGCCACACCTCTGGGCCTGGCTCCACAGGGGAGCCACGGTGACCTGCGTCCGGGCGAGAAAAATCTAGGTCCTCAATTGTACTTTTAATAAAGGTCTTTGAGCTGCTCTTTGTCTGATCCCTCACCTAGGACCTGTTTGTCTTGGGAGACCCCGGACAACATAGTTCCTGGATCAGAGGGACACGCAAACCACAAAGGTGGCGGCTCAGAAAGCAGGTTATATAAATATAACTCCAAAACCAAACATGCAATATGTCTAAACATGCCTGTAATATTGTATCAATGTGACTTTTCCTAGAATCGGTTGTTTTTGTAAGGTTTGCAAATACAAAAATTAGGTTTTACTCACAATGACAAAATCACACTCAATATGACAGTTATTTAAACATAACTCATAAACCACACAAAAAAATGGCTAATAATGCCTGAAATAATGAATCATTGGGAGTTTTACTGAGTTTTATATTTTGCAAACACAAAAAGTAGTTTTTTACTTGACTGTAATGTTCTTAGAACCCTGAGATAATGGGAAAAAAGCAATAAAAATGTATTTAAACCTAACTCCTAAACAACACATGCAAAATGGCTAATAATGCCTAGGGAGACATGTAACGTTGTTAGTTTAAAAAAAAATGATCTTTTGTAAAGATATCAAAGACACAAGCTAGTTTTTTTTATTCAATATGACAGTATAACAGTCATACTAAATATGAAAGTTATATAAACATAACTCCAAAACCAAACATGTGTCATGTCTAAAAATGCCTGTAATAATGTATTTATGTGAGTTTGTAAGGTTTGCAAAAACAAAAAGTAGTTTTTTACTCAATATGAAAATAATGTTCTTAGAATCCTGAGATAATGCGAAAGTATTCAAACACAAATTTTAAACCAAACATGTAAAATGTCTAAAAATGCCTGTAATATTGAATCTATATAAGTTTTACTAGAATCAATTGTTTTTCTAAGGTTTGCAAATACAAAAATTAGGTATAAAAATTAGACATTAAAACTGTAACACTCAATATGACAATTATTTATTTATAACTCCTAACCACACATGAAACATGTCTAATAATGCGTGAAAATAATTATCTTTGTGAGTGTTACTAGAAACATTTTCGTTTGTAAGGTTTGCAAAGACAGGTTAGTTTTTTTTACTCAATATGACAGTATAACTGCCACACTCAATATGACAGTTATTTAAACATAACTTTTAAACTACACATGAAAAATGATTAACAATGCCTGAAATAATGCATTCTTGCAAGTTTTACTCGAAACATATGCTTTTTTAAGGCTTACAAACACAAAAATTATTTATTTACTCATCAATATGACAGTAATGTTCTAAAATTCTGAGAAAATACGAACAAATTAAAAAAAAATGATTCCAACATAATTCCTAAACCAAACATGCAAAATGTCTAAAAATGTCTGTAATATTGAATCCATGTGAGTTTAACTAGATTTAATTGATTTTGTAAGGTTTGCAAATACATAAATTAGGTTTTACTTACTATTTCATAACTGACAGTATATGACAGTTATTTAACCATAACTCAAACCACACATGAAAAATGGCTAATAATGCCTGAAATAATGCATCCTTGGCCGTTTTACTCGAAACACATGCTTTTTTAAATCTTGCAAACACAAAAAGTAGTTTTTTTACTCAATATAACTGTAATGTTCTTAAAATCCTGAGATAATGCGAAAAAAGCAATAAAAATGTATTTAAACATTACTCCTAAACAACATATGCAAAATGGCTAATAATGCCTGGAAACATGTATCTTTGTCAGTTTTACTGGAAAAATGATCTTTTGTAAAGTTTGCAAAGACACAAGCCAGTTTTTTTTTATTCAATATGACAGTATAACAGTCATACTAAATATAAAAGTTATATAAACATAACTCCAAAACCAAACATGTGTCATGTCTAAAAATGTCTGTAATAATGTATTTATGTGAGTTTGTAAGGTTTGCAAAAACAAAAAGTAGTTTTTTACTCAATATGAAAGTAATGATCTTAGAATCCTGAGATAATGCGAAAAAAGCAATAAAAATGTATTTAAACATAATTCCTAAACAACCCATGCAAAATGGGTAATAATGCCTGGAGACATGTATCTTTGTTAGTTTTACTAGAAAAATGATCTTTTGTAAAGTTTGCAAAGACACAAGCTAGTTTTTTTTAATTCAATATGACAGTGTAACAGTCATACTAAATATGAAAGTTATATAAACATAACTCCAAAACCAAACATGTGTCATGTCTAAAAATGCCTGTAATAATGTATTAATGTGAGTTTGTAATGTTTGCAAAAACAAAAAGTTGTTTTTTCCTCAATATGAAAATAAGGATTTTAGAATCCTGAGATAATGCGAAAAAGCAATAAAAATGTATTTAAACATAATTCCTAAACAACCCATGCAAAATGGGTAATAATGCCTGGAGACATGTATCTTTGTTAGTTTTACTAGAAAAATGATCTTTTGTAAAGTTTGCAAAGACACAAGCTAGTTTTTTTTAATTCAATATGACAGTATAACGGTCATACTAAATATGAAAGTTATATAAACATAACTCCAAAACCAAACATGTGTCATGTCTAAAAATGCCTGTAATAATGTATTAATGTGAGTTTGTAAGGTTTGCAAAAAAAAAAAGTATTTTTTTACTCAATATGAAAGTAATGATCTTAAAATCCTGAGATAATGCGAAAAAAGCAATAAAAATGTCTTTAAACATAATTCCTAAACAACCCATGCAAAATGGGTAATAATGCCTGGAGACATGTATCTTTGTTAGTTTTACTAGAAAAATGATCTTTTGTAAAGTTTGCAAAGACACAAGCTAGTTTTTTTTAATTCAATATGACAGTATAACAGTCGTACTAAATATGAAAGTTATATAAACATAACTCCAAAACCAAACATGTGTCATGTCTAAAAATGCCTGTAATAATGTATTAATGTGAGTTTGTAAGGTTTGCAAAAACAAAAAGTAGTTTTTTACTCAATATGAAAGTAATGATCTTAAAATCCTGAGATAATGCGAAAAAAGCAATAAAAATGTATTTAAACATAATTCCTAAACAACCCATGCAAAATGGGTAATAATGCCTGGAGACATGTATCTTTGTTAGTTTTACTATAAAAATGATCTTTTGTAAAGTTTGCAAAGACACAAGCTAGTTTTTTTTAATTCAATATGACAGTATAACAGTCATACTAAATATGAAAGTTATATAAACATAACTCCAAAACCAAACATGTGTCATGTCTAAAAATGCCTGTAACAATGTATTAATGTGAGTTTGTAAGGTTTGCAAAAACAGAAAGTAGTTTTTTCCTCAATATGAAAGTAAGGATTTTAGAATCCTGAGATAATGCGAAAAAAGCAATAAAAATGTATTTAAACATAATTCCTAAACAACCCATGCAAAATGGGTAATAATGCCTGGAGACATGTATCTTTGTTAGTTTTACTAGAAAAATGATATTTTGTAAAGTTTGCAAAGACACAAGCTAGTTTTTTTTTTATTCAATATGACAGTATAACAGTCATACTAAATATAAAAGTTATATAAACATAACTCCAGAACCAAACGTGTGTCATGTCTAAAATTGCTTATAATAATGTATTCATGTGGGTTTGTAAGGTTTGCAAAAACAAAAAGTAGTGTTTTACTCAATATGAAAGTAATGATCTTAGAATCCTGAGATAATGCGAAAAAAGCAATACAAATGTATTCAAACACAATTTTTAAACCAAACATGTAAATTGTCTAAAAATGCCTGTAATATTGAATTTATGTAAGTTTTACTAGAATCAATTGTTTTTGTAAGGTTTGCAAATACAAATATTAGGTTTTACACATAATGACATTATAACTTTAACACTCAATATGAAAGTTATTTAATTATAACTCCTAAATACACATGAAACATGTCTAATAGTGTGAAAAAAATTATCTTTGTGAGTGTTGCTAGAAACATTTTCTTTTGTAAGGTTTGCAAAGACACAAGTTAGATTTTTTTAACTCAATATGACAGTATAACGCCACACTCAATATGACAGTTATTTAAACATAACTGCTAAACCACACCTGAAAAATGGCTAATAATGCCTGAAATTATACATCTTTGGGAGTTTTACTGGAAACATATGCTTTTTTTAAGGCTTGCAAACACAAAAATTATTTTTTTACTCAATATGACAGTAATGTTCTAAAAATCCTGAGATAATGTGAAAAAAGCAATACAAATGTATTACAACATAATTCCTAAACCAAACATGCAAAATGTCTGAAAATGCCTGTAATATTGAATCCATGTGAGTTTTATTTGAATCAGTTGTATGGTTTGCTAATACAAAAATTGGGTTTTATGACAAACACAAGTTAGTTTTTTTACTCAATATAACAGTTTAGCTGTCATACTATATATGAAAGTTATATAAACATAACTCCAAAACCAAACCATTATGTCCAAAACTGCCTGTAATATTGTATATATGTGAGTTTTACCAGAATCAGGGTTGCAAATACAAAAATTGGGTTTTATGACAGTATACCGTCACACTCAATATGACAGTTATTTAAACATAACTCAAACAACACATGCAAAATAGCTAATAATGCCTGGAGCATGTATCTTAGTTAGTTTTACTAGAAAAATGGTATTTTGTAAGGTTTGCAAAGACACAAGTTAGTTGTTGTTTTTATTCAATATGACAGTATAACTGTCATACTAAATATGAAAGTTATATAAACATAACTCTAAAACCAAACATACTTTGTGTCTAAAAATGCCTGTAATATTGTATCTGTGTGAGTTGAACTAGATTTAGTTGTTTTTGTAAGGTTTGCAAATACAAAATAAGGGTTTTACTCACTATGACAGTTTACTGTCACACTCAATCTGACAGTTATTTATTTAAACATAACTCCTAAACCACACATGCAAAATGGCTAATAATGCCTGGAGATATGTATCTTTGTGAGTTTTACTAGAAACATTATATTGTGTAAGGTTTAGTTAGTTTTTGTACTCAATCTGACAGTATAACTGTCATTCTTAATCCATCCATTTTCTTCCGCTTATCCGAGGTCGGGTTGCGGGGGCAGCAGCCTGAGCAGAAAATCCCAGACTTCCCTCTCCCCAGCCACTTCGTCCAGCTCTTCTCGGGGTATTCCGAGGCGTTCCCAGGCCAGCCGGGGACATAGTCTTTCCAATGTGTCCTAGGTCTTCCCCGTGGCCTCCTGCTACACCTCCCTAGAGGCGTTCGGGTGGCATCCTGAGCAGATGCCCGAACCACCTCATGGCTCCTCTCAATGTGGAGGAGCAGCGGCTTTACTTTGAGTTCCTCCCGGATGACAGAGCTTCTCACCCTGTCTCTAAGGGAGAGACCCACCACCCGGCAGAGGAAACGCATTTCGGCCGCTTGTCCTTTCGGTCATAACCCAAAGCTGGGAACGTAGATCGACGGTAAATTGAGAGCTTTTCCTTCTGGCTCAGCTCCTTCTTCACCACAACGGATCGATATAGCGTCCTCAATACTGAAGACGCCGAACCAAACCGCCTGTGGATCTCTCAATCCACTCTATCCTCACTCGTGAACAAGACTTGTTGGTACTTGAACTCCTCCACTTGGGGCAAGATCTCCTCCCCAACCTGGAGATGGCACTCGACCCTTTCCTGCGCGAGAACCATGGACTTGGACTTGGAGGTGCTGATTCTCATCCCAGTCGTTTCACACTCAAGGACCCTGCCGAGAGTATAGACCTGATCTACCGTTCCACGACCAGGACGAAAACCACACTGTTCGTCCTGGATCCGAGTTTCCTCCTCTCCAGTACACATGAATAGACCTTACCGGGAAGGCTGAGGAGTGTGTTTCACGATAGTTGGAACACACCCTCCGGTTCCCCTTCTTAAAGAGAGGAACCACCACTCCGGTCTGCCAATCCAGAGGTACCACCCCCAATGTTCACGCGATGTTGCAGAGTCTTGTCAACCAAGACAGCCCCACAGTATCCAGAGCCTTAAGGAACTCATCCACCACCGGGGCCTTGCCACAGAGGAGCTTTTTAACTACCTAGGCAACCTAAGCCCCAGAAATAGGAGAGTCCACCATAGATTCCCCAGGCACTGCTTGGCCTGTCGGTATGCCCGCTGCCTCTGGAGTCCCATGAGCCAAAAGGACCCGATAGGCTCTTTCTTCAGCTTGACGGCATCCCTCCCTGCTGGTGGCCACCAGCGAGTTCTAGGATTACCGCCACGACAGGCACCAAACACCTTACGGCCACAGCTCCAATCAGCAGGCTCGACAAGAGAGGCACGGAACATGGTCCACTCAGACTCAATGTCCAGCACCTCCCTCGTGACATGTTTAAAGTTCTTCCTTATGTTTGAACATTGTGTTTGTTATGGACAATCCGTGACGAGCACAAAAGTCCAATAACAAAGCACCACTTGGGTTCAGATCCGGGTGGCCATTTTTCCCAATCACGACTCTCCAGGTTTCACTGTCCTTGCCAACATGAGCATTGAAGTCCCCCCAACAGAACAAGGGAATCACCCGAGGGAGCACTCTCCAGTACTCCCTCAAGGGAATCCAAAAAGAGTGGGTACTCTGAGCTGCTGTTTGGTGCGTAAACACAAACAACAGTCAGGACCCGTCACCCAACCCGAAGGCGGAGGGAAGCTACCATCTCGTCTACTGGGTTAAAGTCCAACGTGCAGGCTTTGAGCAACAACAATTGCCACCCCAGCCTCTCATTGCTTGCAACGCCAGAGTGGAAGAGAGTCCAGCCCCTCTTGAGAGAACAGGTTCCAGAGCCCTTGCTGTGCGTCGAAGTGAGTCCAACTATATCTAGCCGGAACTTCTTCACCTCGCGCACCAGCTCAGGCTCTTTCCCTCCCAGCGAGGTGACGTTCCACGTCCCAAGAGCGAGCTTATGTAGCCGATAATCGGACTGCCAAGTGCCCTGCCTTCGGCTGCCGCCCAGTTCACACTGCATCCGACCTCTATGACCTCAATGGGCCCATGAGTGGTGAGCCCATTGGAGGGTTGACCCACGTTGCCTCTTCGAAATGAGCCCGGCAGGGCCCCATGGAGACAGGCCCGGCCACCAGTCGCTCGCCATCGTGCCCCACCTCTGCGCCTGGCTCCACAGGGGAGCCACGGTGACCTGCGCCTGGGCGAGAAAAAATCTAGGTCCTCGATTTGTACTTTTCATAAAGGTCTTTGAGCTGCTCTTTGTCTGATCCCTCACCTAGGACCTTTTCTCAGGGGATCCCGAGGCGTTCCCAGGCCAGCCGGGAGACATAGTGTTCCCAATGTGTCCTGGGTCTTCCCCGTGGCCTCCAGGATGACAGAGCTTCACCTTCACCAGGGGTGTCAAACTCAAATACAGAGTGGGCCAAAGTTTAAAACTGAACAAAGCCGCGGGCCAAGGTTGAACAAATTAACCTTTTAATAGGGACCCAAACACGTTTTGCATTGAATATTGAACAAGCAAGGCTTATATAACTTTATAGTGACATGCAAAATGGAGTTTCAAATAATAATAATAATAATTAAAAAATATAAATTGCATATCAAATATAATTTAAATACAAATTGAATGCCTCTTTTCTATTTGCAGCCTTCTGAGGTAAATATCAACATTAACTTTATCCACAGGCTAATAAATTTGAAAATAAAATAACAATGAATAAAACAACCATTCAGGATTTTAAACTGCTCAGTTTGCAACACACTGATCTAATTTGATGTGCCCAAGCCAGATACCTGGCATCTTTTTTTAGATGCTAGTTCTTTAATGTCGGGGCTCAGGCTTTGAGCTGAGGCAACTTTCATTATCGAACAAGATGTTCAACAGTCATATCTCGTACACCCAATTCTAACATCATTCAGACCCAGTCACAAGATATGTGCAGCTACAGCACGCATACACAAATGAATGCAACGCATACTTCATCAACAGCGATACAGGTTACACTGAGGGTGCCAGTATAAAAAACTTTAACACTGTTAGAAATATACGCCACACTGTGAACCCACACCAAACAAAAATAAAAAACACTTTTCGGGAGAACATCCGCACCGTAACACAACATAAACACAAAAGAACAAATACCCAGAATCTTTTGCAGCACTAACTCTTTCGGGACGCTACAAAATACACCCCCGCTACCACCAAACCTCCCCCCCCACACACACACACACCTTGTAGCGTCTCGGAAGATTTAGTGCTACAAAGGGTTCTGGGTATTTGTTGTGTTGTGTTTATGTTGTGTTACGGTGCGGATGTTCTCCCAAAATGTGTTTGTCATTCTTGTTTGGTGTGGATTCACAGTGTGGCGTATATTTCTAAAAGTGTTAAAGTTTTTTATTTGGCTACCGTCAGTGTAACCTGTATCGCTGTTGATGAAGTATGCGTTGCATTCAATTGTGTGTGGGTGCAGAAGCTGCACTGACGTGAAACTGGGCTGGCACTCGTTTGACTAGCTGGAAAAAAAAATAAAATTCGGGAGGAGTGCTGGAGTCACTCCCGGGAGGGTTGGCAAGTATTAGAAGTAGCGGCACTGCCGCAATGTATAATCGAAGGTCCAGCTTTAGTGTTAATTTGATATTGCCTCAAGGGCCAAGTCAAATTACACGTTGGGCCAAATTTGGCCCACGGGCCAGAGTTTGACACCAATGACCTTCACTGTAAAAAATTACTGTAAAAATAAAAAATAAAATTACAGTTATATACTCCATCCATCCATCCATTTTCTACCGCTTATTCCCTTCGGGGTCGCGGGGGGCGCTGGAGCCTATCTCAGCTACAATCAGGCGGAAGGCGGGGTACACCCTGGACAAGTCGCCACCTCATCGCAGGGCCAACACAGATAGACAGACAACATTCACACTCACATTCACACACTAGGGCCAATTTAGTGTTGCCAATCAACCTATCATGTTCTTCTTAAATGCAGTTAAGTACTGTAAATTTTGTTGCATTTTTCAAAAAATATCGACCAGCAGTAAGTTACTGTAAAACCTACAGTGTAATTCAGTATTTTTCAGACTTGTTTCTTGGGTCCGCCCACAATTCGTCCAACCGAGCTTCATTTCACCTGGCCGACCCTGCTAAATCCATCCTACTGCATCGTGTGTTTTTGATAACAAGGTAAGAGTCACTTGTACCTTGATGTGTCATTTTCTGTTTGAATTACTTTATATATATATTTATAAAGTCCGAAATGACATAGCGTCACAGTCAGCATCACAGACACTATCGTTGACCACGCGCATGTACCGCCGCATGCTAGCTAGCTAAGTTTTCTTCTTTTTTGTCATAGTCATCATAAAAGATGATAACTTGCAACATATGTGCTACGACTTGCAGCAATGTATTTGCGTATGTTAGACACATGCAAAGTCATAGTTGTATGCCTAATGCATCGTTTAAGTGTGCTTTCCCTAAATGCACAAGAGTTTTTTCCAACTTCTCAGCCTTCAAAACTCACAGCCGTCGTCATAAATATGGCAAGAGTAGGACTGATATGTATAGCGCAGAAGGTTTACCTTGTAATATTGTCTCATGTAGCGCGAAGTGCGATGATATACGGGCCTTTCTCCTGCATTTGAAAAGTCATATTACCGAAGGTAGGACAGTTACGTGCCCCTTCAGTCAATGTGAAAAAAGATTTACAGTTAAGTCTACTTTCACATCGCACGTGTCAAGGAAGCACTACGGCTACACTGAACGAAGTTTGACTTGATCAACAGCAAATCCAAGCAGCTCTTGTGTTATTAACACTGATGATGACTATTGTGATATGCAACTTGAGGATTCAGGATATTCCTGTTATGAAGACATGGAGGTCTACTTGCATTAAGAAAATGTTCACAGCACTGAAAAAAGGTTGAGAACCACTGCCTTAGGACAGTGGTTCTCAACCTTTTTTCAGTGATGTACCCCTGTGAACATTTTTTAAATTCAAGTACCCCCTAATCAGAGCAAAGCATTTTTGGTTGAAAAAAAGAGATAAAGAAGTAAAATACAGCACTATGTCATCAGTTTCTGATTTATTAAATTGTATAACAGTGCAAAATATTGCTCATTTGTTGTGGTCTTTCTTGAACTATTTGGAAAAAAAGATATAAAAATAACTAAAAACTTGTTGAAAAATAACCAAGTGATTCAATTATAAATAAAGATTTTTACACATAGAAGTAATCAACTTAAAGTGCCCTCTTTGGGGATTGTAATAGAGATCCATCTGGATTCATGAACTTCATTCTCAACATTTCTTCACAAAAAAAGAAATCTTTAACATCAATATTTATGGAACATGTCCACTACGCTTTAACCAAGCCTCCATTGTTTTCTACATGGATAGTTGATTGACAGTTGGTGCCGTGTGGCACCGCCAGGTAGGGTCAAACCATCATGGCATGGGGGAAACTCTGGCTTTATGGTAATGAATGGAATAGCCTACTTGATTAGTTGTTCAGTTTATGAACTTACATTCATATTTTGTCGAAGTATTATTCAATAAATATATTTATAAAGGATTTTTGAATTGTTGCTATTTTTAGAATATTTAAAAAAAATCTCACGTACCCCTTGGCATACCTTCAAGTACCCCCAGGAGTACGCGTACCCCCATTTGAGAACCACTGCCTTAGGAGACTAGATGTAAACAGAGGAAAGAGAGAGCGAGTGAGGTGGCCATTCCAAATACTTTTAAAATGCTACCCATATTGGATACTGTTTAGGAACGTAAACTGCATTTCTTGACTGTACCAGTTGCTGGTGACAAAGTCACAATAAAACGTTGGATGATGAGCATGGAAGGTGATGACATCTGCAAAGGCGTCCAACCTAGCTTAATCTCAGGGCTTGCTGCCCTTCTTGCCACCTACTATGTGTTCAACTTGGAATACCAAGAGGAAGGTCCTCGGACATTGGAATTTGTTCAAAGGTAAATCCTCTTGATACTGTTAAAATACTGTTAGGATATTTTATTTTATATTTCTCACCTCTGTTCAGGAATTTGACTTGTCATTTCCCCAATTGTGTGCCTTAAATCAATGACTCTTCTGTTCCTTTGTGTACCTTCTTATTAGGGACCGAAGCACCAGTTTGACTCTAGGATACAGAGAAGGTAGGTAATGTGCAGGTAAAGATATGTTGACTGGGTCAAAGAAGGAAGCACCTGTTTGACCCCAGTATGCAGAAAAAGTAGGTAATTTGCAGGTAAAGATATGTTGACTGGATGATGGCAGGAAGCACCAGCTTGACCCGAGAATGCAGAGCAAGTAGGTAATGTGCGGGTGAAGATATGTTGAATGGGTAAAGGCAGGAAGCACCAGTGTGACCCCACCATGCAGGGAAGGTAGGTAATGTGCGGGTGAAGGTATGTTGAATGGATGAAAGAAGGAAGCGCAGGTGTGGTCGAGGCCATGCAGACAAGGTAGGTATGTGCAGGTGAAGATATGTTGTATGGTGAAAGAAAGAAGCACCAGTGTGACCCAAGGATGCAGGGAAGGTAGGTAATGTGCAGGTAAAGATATGTTGAATGGGTGAAGGCAGGAAACACCAGCTAGACGCCAGGATACAGAGAAGGTAGGTAATGTGCAGGTAAAGATATGTTGAATGAGTAAAGGCAGGAAACACCAGCTTGACTCCAGGATACAGAGAAGGTAGGTAATGTGCAGGTAACGATATGTTGAATGGGTAAAGGTAGAAAGCACCAGCGTGACCACACTATGCAGAAAAGGTAGGTAATGTGCAGGTAAAGATATGTTGAATGGGTAAAGGCAAGAAGCACCAGTGTGACCCCAGGATGCAGAGAAGATAGGTAATGAGCAGGTAACGATATGTTAAATGGGTGAAAGCAGGAAACATCAGCGTAAATACACGGTCCCGTAGATGGAGAGAAAACATAAATAGAGAGAGGGATTGGGGAGGCTTTAGCATTGTCTTCATCTCTGAATTTGTCTTAATGGGTTTTAGAGCATTCACTCATCTACAGCTGTGGTTATGGTATAGGCTCACATATATCCTAAAATTGATATTAATATTTGTGCAGTGCATATTCCTAAATAACAATGTGAGGGGGGTTCTGTATCGACTGCAAGTAATCTTCAATCACAACAGAATATCTAATATGCTTTCTCTCTTTTTTAGGCGATTCATTGGCGTTAACCCTGAGAGGGGAACAAAGGCTAGCCAGGGAAAGGCGGTGTCCAAGAAGACCAGGAAGCTGGTCCAGAAAAAGGCAGCAACTGTAAATCCTCACGTAGCCACCCTTATAAAACATCTCACAGACTTTGAGTGGGGCTTTATGTAGCCGACAACTAAACACTGGACTCGTGTTCAGTGTTTTGTCTCCAGTTAGAAATTAAGTGGACATGTTATAAATGTTAAAATGCTTTACTGAAAATAAGAAGAATGCACTAAATGTACTTTGAATGTATTTGATGCACTTTAAAATAATTGGTTAATAAAAACATAATCTTGCAAGGCCATTTCTCCAGTCATTTTTATGCCAGCAGATTGCAGGGATTTTGATTTTGAAAAATTTAAAGTTCAACTCATTAACTTCTAGTGGCATTATACTGTAAAGCTCAGTCTATAGTGCTTACAATTATTTTACTGTAATTAACTGTTAATGGATATTACAGTAGATACACTAAAATAACAGTGTAATGCCGCTAAACAGATAACAGTATTATGCTGTGAAGCGTATATTTGACCGGTAAATTGAGAGCTTTTCCTTCTGGCGCAGCTCCTTCTTACCACAACGAATCGATATAGCGTCCTCATTACTGAAGACGCCGCACTGATCAGCCTGTGCATCTCATGATCCACTCTTCCCTCACTCATGAACAAGACTCCAGGTACTTGAACTCATCCACTTGGGACAAGATCTCCTGCCCAACCTCGAGATGGCACTCCACCCTTTCCCGGGCGAGAACCTCGGACTTGGAGGTGCTGATTCTCATCCCAGTCGCTTCACACTCGGCTGCGAACCAATCCAATGAGAGCTGAAGATCCTGGCCAGTTAAAGCCAAAAGGACCACATCATCTGCAAAAAGGAGAGACCTAATCCTGCAGCCTCCAAACCGGATCCCCTCAACGCCATGACTGCGCCTAGAAATTCTGTCCATAAAATTTATGAACAC
This sequence comes from Entelurus aequoreus, assembly GCF_033978785.1. NCBI lineage: Eukaryota > Metazoa > Chordata > Actinopteri > Syngnathiformes > Syngnathidae > Entelurus > Entelurus aequoreus. The sequence goes on along the minus strand of NC_084753.1, from coordinate 22,846,864 downwards.
ATTTGGTGACAAAGGGCAGCCAACACGAGGGTTGGACTCCGGTCCAACCCTCCCTGGAAAGGGGTCCGACTTACTGCTGGCAATGCGGACCAAGCTCTGACACTGATCATACAGGGAGCGACCCGCCACAATCAGACATGCCGATACCCCATACTCTCTGAGCACTCCCCACAGGACTTCCCGGGGTGGCCACGGTCGAATGTCTTCTCCAAGTCCAAAAAGCACATGTAGACCGGTTGGACAAACTCCCATGCACACTCAAGGACCCTGCCGAGAGTATAGAGCTGGTTTACCGTTCCATGACCAGGACGAAAACCACACTGTTCGTCCTGGATCCGAGGTTCCTCCTCTCCAGTACACATGAATAGACCTTACCGGGAAGGCTGAGGAGTGTGATCTACGATAGTTGGAACACACCCTCCGGTTCCCCTTCTTAAAGAGAGGAACCACCACCCCGGTCTGCCAATCCAGAGGTACCGCCCCTGATGTCCACGCGATGTTGCAGAGTCTTGTCAACTAAAACAGCCCCACAGCATCCAGAGCCTTAAGGAACTCCGGATGGAGCTCATCCACCCCCGGGGCCTTGCCACCGAGGAGCTTTTTAACTACCTTGGCAACCTCAGCCCCAGAAATAGGAGAGCCCAACACAGATTCCCCAGGCACTGCTTGTCCTGTCGGTATGCCCGCTGCCTCTGGAGTCCCATGAGCCAAAAGGACCAGATAAGCTCTTTCTTCAGCTTGACGGCATCCCGCACTGCTGGTGGCCACCAGCGGGTTCTAGGATTACCGCCACGACAGGCACCAAACACCTTGCGGCCACAGCTCCAATCAGCTGGCTTGACAAGAGAGGCACGGAACATGATCCATTCAGACTCAATGTCCAGCACCTCCTTTGTGACATGTTCAAAGTTCCTCCGGAGGTGGAAAAAGAAACCCTCTCTGACAGGAGACTCTGCTAGGCATTCCCAAAAGACTCTCACAATGCGTTTGGGCCTGCCAGGTCTGTCCGGGATCCTACCCCACCATCGGAGCCAGCTCACCAGGTGGTGATCGGTAGAAAGCTCGCCCCTCTCTTCACCCGAGTGTCCAAAACATGAGGCCGCAAATCTCATGACACAACTACAAAGTCAATCATGGAACTGCGGCCGAGGGTGTCCTGGTGCCAAGTGCACATATGGACACCCTTATGTTTGAACATTGTGTTTGTTATGGACAATCCGTGACGAGCACAAAAGTCCAATAACAAAGCACCACTTGGGTTCAGATCCGGGTGGCCATTTTTCCCAATCACGACTCTCCAGGTTTCAAAGTCGTTGCCAACATGAGCGTTGAAGACCCCCAGCAGATCAAGGGAATCACCCGAGGGAGCACTCTCAAGGGAATCCAAAAAGAGTGGGTACTCTGAGCTGTTGTTTGGTGCGTAAACACCAACAACAGTCAGGACCCGTCACCCAACCCGAAAGCGGAGGGAAGCTACCATCTCGTCTTCTGGGTTAAGTCCAACGTGCAGGCTTTGAGCCGGGGGGCAACAAGAATTGCCAACCCAGCCTCTTATTACTTGCAACGCCAGAGTGGAAGAGAGTCCAACCCCTCTTGAGATAACAGGTTCCAGAGTCCTTGCTGTGCGTCGAAGTGAGTCCAGCTTTATCTAGCCGGGAACTTCTCCACCTCGCGAGGTGACGTTCCACGTCCCAAGAGCGAGCTTATGTAGCCGATAATCGGACCGCCAAGTGCCCTGCCTTCGGCTTCCGCCCAGCTAACACTGCACCCGACCTCTATGACCCAGCCCATGAGTGGTGAGCCTATTGCAGGGGGGACCCACGTTGCCTCTTCGAGCTGGGCCCCATGGGCACCAGTCGCTCGCCATCATGCCCCACCTCTGGGCCTGGCTCCACAGGGGAGCCATGGTGACCCGCGTCCGGGCGAGAAAATATCTAGGTCCTCGATTTGTACTTTTCATAAAGGTCTTTGAGCTGCTCTTTGTCTGATTCCTCACCTAGGACCTGTTTGTCTTGGGGGACCCTACCAGGGGGCATAGAAGCCCCCGGACAACATAGCTCCTAGGATCAGTGGGACACGCAAACCACAAAGGTGGCGGCTCAGAAAGCAGGTTATATAAACATAACTCCAAAACCAAACATGCAATATGTCTAAACATGCCTGTAATATTGTATCAATGTGAGTTTTACTAGAATCGGTTGTTTTTTTAAGGCTTGCAAACACAAAAAGTTTTTTTTACTCAATATGACAGTAAGTTCTTAAAATGCTGAGATAATGTGAAAAAAGCAATACAAATGTATTCCAACATAATTCCTAAACCAAACATGCAAAATGTCTAAAAATGCCTGTAATATTGAATCCTTGTGAGTTTTACTAGAATCATTTGTTTTTGTAAGGTTTGCAAATACAAAAATTGAGTTTTATGACAGACACAAGTTAGTTTTTTTACTCATTATAACAGTATAGATGTCATACTATATATTAAAGTTATATGAACATAACTCCAAAACCAAACGTGCATTATGTCCAAAATTGCCTGTAATATTGTATAGATGTGAGTTTTACTAGAATCAGGTTTGCAAATACAAAAATTGGGTTTTATGACAGTATACTGTCACACTCAATACGACAGTATAACTGTCATACTAAATCCATCCATTTTCTTCCGCTTATCCGAGGTCGGGTTGCGGGGGCAGCAGCCTAAGCAGAGAGCCCAGACTTCCCTCTCCCCAGCCACTTCGTCCAGCTCTTCTCGGGGGATCCCGAGGCGTTCCCAGGCCATAGTCCTTCCAATGTATCCTAGGTCTTCCCCATGGCCTCCTGCCGTTCGGACCTAGGGAGGCGTTCGGGTGGCATCCTGAGCAGATGCCCGAACCACCTCATCTGGCTCCTCTCAATGTGGAGGAGCAGCGGCTTTACACTGAGTTCCTCCCAGATGACAGAGCTTCTCACCCTATCTCTAAGGGAGAGACCCACCACCCGGCGGAGGAAACTCATTTCGGCCGCTTGTACCCGTGACCTTGTCCTTTCGGTCATAACCCAAAGCTCATGACCATAGGTGAGGATGGGAACGTTGATCGACCGGTAAATTGAAAGCTTTTCCTTCTGGCTCAGCTCCTTCTTCACCACAACGGATCGATATAGCGTCCTCATTACTGAAGACACCGATCCGCCTGTAGATCTCACAATCCACTCTATCCTCACTCGTGAACAAGACTCCTAGGTACTTGAACTCCTTCACTTGGGGAAAGATCTCTTTCCAAACCTCGAGATGGCACTCCACCCTTTCCCGGGCGAGAACCATGGACTCTGACTTGGAGGTGCTGATTCTCATCCCAGTCGCTTCACTGCGAACCGATCCAATGAAAGCTGAAGATCTTGGCCAGTGAAGCCATCAGGACCACATCATCTGGAAAAAGCAGAGACCTAATCCTGCAGCCACCAAACAAGGCGCAGTCATGGCGTTGAGGGGATCCTCAAAGCCATGACTGCACCTAGATATTCTGTCCATTAAAGTTATGAACAGAATCGGTGACAAAGGGCAGCCTTAGCGGAGTCCAACCCTCACTGGAAAGGGGTCCGACATACTGCCGGCAATGCGGACCAAGCTCTGACACTGATCATACAGGGAGACACCCGCCACAATCAGACATGCCGATACTCCATACTCTCTGAGCACTCCCCATAGGATTTACCGGGGGCCAAGGTCGAATGTCTTCTCCAAGTCCACAAAACTTATGTAGACTGGTTGGGCAAACTCCCATGCACACTCAAGGACCCTGCCGAGAGTATAGAGCTGGTCTACCGTTCCACGACCAGGACGAAAACCACACTGTTCGTCCTGGATCCGAGGTTCCTCCTCTCCATTACACATGAATAGACCTTACGGGGAAGGCTGAGGAGTGTGATCTACGATAGTTGGAACACACCCTGGTCCCCTTCTTAAAGAGAGGAACCACCACCCCGGTCTGCCAATCCAGAGGTACCGCCCCCGATGTAGACGCAATGTTGCAAAGTCTTGTCAACCAAGACTGCCCCACAGCATCCAGAGCCTTAAGGAACTCCGGATGGAGCTCATACCCCCGGGGCCTTGCCACCGAGGAGCTTTTGAACTACCTTGGCAACTTCAGCCCCAGAAATAGGAGAGCCCACCACAGACTTCCCAGGCACTGTTTCCTCATAGGAAGACGTGTTGGTGGGACTGAGGAGGTCTCGCTTGGCCTGTCGGTATGCCCACTGCCTCTGGAGTCCCATGAGCCAAAAGGACCCGGTGGCTCTTTCTTCAGCTTGACAGCATCCCTCACTGCTGGTGGATTACCGCCACGACAGGCACCAAACACCTTGTGGCCACAGCTTCAATCAGCTGGCTCAACAAGAGAGGAACGGAACATGGTCCACTCAGACTCAATGTCCAGCACCTCCCTCGTGACATGTTCAAAGTTCTTCCGGACATGTTCAAAGTTCTTCAGGAGACTCTGCTAGGTGTTCCCAGCAGACCCTTACAATGCGTTTGGGCCTGCCAGGTCTGACCGGCATCCTCCCCTACCATCGGAGCCAGCTCACCACCAGGTGGTGGTTGGTAGAAAGCTCTGCCCCTCTCTTCACCGAGTGTCCAAAACATGAGGCCGCAAATCCCATGACACAACTACAAAGTCAATCATGCGGCCGAGGGTGTCCTTGTGCCAAGTGCACATATGGACACCCTTATGTTTGAACATTGTGTTTGTTATGGACAATCCGTGACGAGCACAAAAGTCCAATAACAAAGCACCACTTGGGTTCACATCCGGGTGGCCATTTTTCCCAATCACGACTCTCCAGGTTTCACTGTCGTTGCCAACATAGCGTTGAAGTCCACCAGCAGAACAAGGGAATCACCCGAGGGAGCACTCTCCAGTCCTCCCTCAAGGGAATCCAAAAAGAGTTGGTACTCTGAGCTGCTGTTTGGTGTGTAAACACAAACAACAGTCAGGACCCGTCACCTGAAGGCTGAAGGAAGCTACCATCTCGTCTATTGGGTTTAAAGTCCAACGTGCAGGCTTTGAGCCGGGGGACAACAAGAATTGCCACCCCAGCCTCTCATTAGTTGCAACGCCAGTGTGGAATCTCTTCCACTCTGGCGTTGCAAGTAATGAAAGTTCAGCTCAGTCCAGCCCCTCTGAGAGAACAGGTTCCAGAGCCCTTGCTGTGAGTCCAACTATATCTAGCCGGGAACTTCTCCACCTCAAGCACCAGCTCAGGCTCCTTCCCTCCCAGCGAGGTGACGTTCCATGTCCCAAGAGCGAGCTTATGTAGCCGATAATCGGACCACCAAGTGCCCTGCCTTTGGCTGTCGCCCAGCTCACACTGCACCCTCTATGACCCAGCCCATGAGTGGTGAGCCCTGGAGGGGGGATCCACGTTGCCTCTTCGAGCTGAGCACGGCTGGGCCCCATGGGGACAGGCCCGTCAATCGCCATCGTGCCACACCCCTGGGCCTGGCTCCACAGGGGAGCCACGGTGACCTGCGTCCGGGCGAGAAAAAATCTAGGTCCTCAATTGTACTTTTAATAAAGGTCTTTGAGCTGCTCTTTGTCTGATCCCTCACCTAGGACCTGTTTGTCTTGGGAGACCCCGGACAACATAGTTCCTGGATCAGTGGGACACGCAAACCACAAAGGTGGCGGCTCAGAAAGCAGGTTTTATAAATATAACTCCAAAACCAAACATGCAATATGTCTAAACATGCCTGTAATATTGTATCAATGTGACTTTTCCTAGAATCGGTTGTTTTTGTAAGGTTTGCAAATACAAAAATTAGGTTTTACTCACAATGACAAAATCACACTCAATATGACAGTTATTTAAACATAACTCATAAACCACACAAAAAAATGGCTAATAATGCCTGAAATAATGAATCATTGGGAGTTTTACTGAGTTTTATATTTTGCAAACACAAAAAGTAGTTTTTTACTTGACTGTAATGTTCTTAGAACCCTGAGATAATGGGAAAAAAGCAATAAAAATGTATTTAAACCTAACTCCTAAACAACACATGCAAAATGGCTAATAATGCCTAGGGAGACATGTAACGTTGTTAGTTTAAAAAAATTATCTTTTGTAAAGATATCAAAGACACAAGTTAGTTTTTTTTATTCAATATGACAGTAAAACAGTCCTACTAAATATGAAAGTTATCAAAACATAACTCCAAAACCAAACATGTGTTATGTCTAAAAATGCCTGTAATAATGTATTTATGTGAGTTTGCAAGGTTTGCAAAAACAAAAAGTAGTTTTTACTCAATATGAAAGTAATGATCTTAGAATCCTGAGATAATGCGAAAAAGCAATAAAAATTTATTTAAACATAATTCCTAAACAACCCATGCAAAATGGGTAATAATGCCTGGAGACATGTATCTTTGTTAGTTTTACTAGAAAAATGATCTTTTGTAAAGTTTGCAAAGACACAAGCTAGTTTTTTTTAATTCAATATGACAATATAACAGTCATACTAAATATGAAAGTTATATAAACATAACTCCAAAACCAAACATGTGTCATGTCTAAAAATGTCTGTAATAATGTATTTATGTGAGTTTGTAAGGTTTGCAAAAACAAAAAGTAGTTTTTTACTCAATATGAAAGTAATGATCTTAGAATCCTGAGATAATGCAAAAAAAGCAATAAAAATGTATTTAAACATAATTCCTAAACAGCCCATGCAAAATGGGTAATAATGCCTGGAGACGTGTATCTTTGTTAGTTTTACTAGAAAAATGATCTTTTGTAAAGTTTGCAAAGACACAAACTAGTTTTTTTTAATTCAATATGACAGTATAACAGTCCTACTAAATATGAAAGTTATCAAAACATAACTCCAAAACCAAACATGTGTTATGTCTAAAAATGCCTGTAATAATGTATTTATGTGAGTTTGTAAGGTTTGCAAAACAAAAAGTAGTTTTTTCCTCAATATGAAAGTAAGGATTTTAGAATCCTGAGATAATGCGAAAAAAGCAATAAAAATGTATTTAAACATAATTCCTAAACAACCCATGCAAAATGGGTAATAATGCCTGGAGACATGTATCTTTGTTAGTTTTACTAGAAAAATTATCTTTTGTAAAGTTTGCAAAGACACAAGCTAGTTTTTTCTTATTCAATATGACAGTATAACAGTCATACTAAATATAAAAGTTATATAAACATAAATCCAAAACCAAACATGTGTCATGTCTAAAAATGTCTGTAATAATGTATTTATGTGAGTTTGTAAGGTTTGCAAAAACAAAAAGTAGTTTTTTACTCAATATGAAAGTAACGATCTTAGAATCCTGAGATAATGCGAAAAAAGCAATAAAAATGTATTTAAACATAATTCCTAAACAACCCATGCAAAATGGGTAATAATGCCTGGAGACATGTATCTTTGTTAGTTTTACTAGAAAAATTATCTTTTTTAAAGTTTGCAAAGACACAAGCTAGTTGTTTTTATTCAATAAGACAGTATAACAGTCATACTACATATGAAAGTTATATAAACATAACTCCAGAACCAAACGTGTGTCATGTCTAAAATTACCTATAATAATGTATTTATGTGAGTTTGTAAGGTTTTCAAAAACAAAAAGTAGTTTTTTCCTCAATATGAAAGTAAGGATTTTAGAATCCTGAGATAATGCGAAAAAAGCAATAAAAATGTATTTAAACATAATTCCTAAACAACCAATGCAAAATGGCTAATAATACCTGGAGACATGTATCTTTGTTAGTTTTACTAGAAAAATGATATTTTGTAAAGATATCAAAGACAAAAGCTAGTTTTTTTTATTCAATATGACAGTAAAACAGTCCTACTAAATATGAAAGTTATCAAAACATAACTCCAAAACCAAACATGTGTTATGTCTAAAAATGCCTGTAATAATGTATTTATGTGAGTTTGTAAGGTTTGCAAAAACAAAAAGTAGTTTTTTCCTCAATATGAAAGTAATGATCTTAGAATCCTGAGATAATGCGAAAAAAGCAATAAAAATGTATTTAAACATAATTCCTAAACAACCCATGCAAAATGGGTAATAATGCCTGGAGACATGTATCTTTGTTAGTTTTACTAGAAAAATTATCTTTTGTAAAGTTTGCAAAGACACAAACTAGTTATTTTTAATTCAATATGACAGTATAACAGTCATACTAAATATGAAAGTTATATGAACATAACTCCAAAACCAAACATGTGTCGTGTCTAAAAATGCCTGTAATAATGTATTAATGTGAGTTTGTAAGGTTTGCAAAAACAAAAAGTAGTTTTTTACTCAATATGAAAGTAATGATCTTAAAATCCTGAGATAATGCGAAAAAAGCAATAAAAATGTCTTTAAATATAATTCCAAAACAACCCATGCAAAATGGGTAATAATGCCTGGAGACATGTATCTTTGTTAGTTTTACTAGAAAAATGATCTTTTGTAAAGTTTGCAAAGACACAAGCCAGTTTTTTTTTTATTCAATATGACAGTATAACAGTCATACTAAATATGAAAGTTATATAAACATAACTCCAAAACCAAACATGTGTCATGTCTAAAAATGCCTGTAATAATGTATTAATGTGACTTTGTAAGGTTTGCAAAAACAAAAAGTAGTTTTTTACTCAATATGAAAGTAATGATCTTAAAATCCTGAGATAATGCGAAAAAAGCAATAAAAATGTATTTAAACATAATTCCTAAACAACCCATGCAAAATGGGTAATAATGCCTGGAGACATGTGTCTTTGTTAGTTTTACTAGAAAAATGATCTTTTGTAAAGTTTGCAAAGACACAAGCTAGTTTTTTCTTATTCAATATGACAGTATAACAATCATACTAAATATGAAAGTTATATAAACATAACTCCAAAACCAAACATGTGTCATGTCTAAAAATGCCTGTATTAATGTATTAATGTGAGTTTGTAAGGTTTGCAAAAACAAAAACTAGTTTTTTACTCAATATGAAAGTAATGATCTTAAAATCCTGAGATAATGCAAAAAAAGCAATAAAAATGTATTTAAACATAATTCCTAAACAACCCATGCAAAATGGGTAATAATGCCTGGAGACATGTATCTTTGTTAGTTTTACTAGAAAAATGATCTTTTGTAAAGTTTGCAAAGACACAAGCTAGTTTTTTTTTATTCAATATGACAGTATAACAGTCATACTAAATATAAAAGTTATATAAACATAACTCCAGAACCAAACGTGTGTCATGTCTAAAATTGCTTATAATAATGTATTCATGTGGGTTTGTAAGGTTTGCAAAAACAAAAAGTAGTGTTTTACTCAATATGAAAGTAATGATCTTAGAATCCTGAGATAATGCGAAAAAAGCAATACAAATGTATTCAAACACAATTTTTAAACCAAACATGTGAATTGTCTAAAAATGCCTGTAATATTGAATTTATGTAAGTTTTACTAGAATCAATTGTTTTTGTAAGGTTTGCAAATACAAAAATTAGGTTTTACACATAATGACATTATAACTTTAACAGTCAATATTAAAGTTATTTAATTATAACTCCTAAATACACATGAAACATGTCTAATAGCGTTAAAAAAATTATCTTTGTGAGTGTTGCTAGAAACATTTTCTTTTGTAAGGTTTACAAAGACACAAGTTAGATTTTTTTTAACTCAATATGACAGTATAACGCCACACTCAATATGACAGTTATTTAAACATAACTCCTAAACCACACCTGAAATATGGCTAATAATGCCTGAAATAATGCATCTTTGGGAGTTTTACTGGAAACATATGCTTTTTTTAAGGCTTGCAAACACAAAAAATATTTGTATTGTATGTTGTATGTATGTTGTAATACATATATTACAACATAATTCCTAAACCAAACATGTAAAATGTCTGAAAATGCCTGTAATATTGAATCCATGTGAGTTTTATTTGAATCAGTTGTATGGTTTGCTAATACAAAAATTGGGTTTTATGACAAACACAAGTTAGTTTTTTTACTCAATATAACAGTTTAGCTGTCATACTATATATGAAAGTTATATAAACATAACTCCAAAACCAAACCATTATGTCCAAAACTGCCTGTAATATTGTATATATGTGAGTTTTACCAGAATCAGGGTTGCAAATACAAAAATTGGGTTTTATGACAGTATACTGTCACACTCAATATGACAGTTATTTAAACATAACTCAAACAACACATGCAAAATAGCTAATAATGCCTGGAGCATGTATCTTAGTTAGTTTTACTACAAAAATGGTATTTTGTAAGGTTTACAAAGACACAAGTTAGTTGTTGTTTTTATTCAATAGGACAGTACAACTGTCATACTAAATATGAAAGTTATATAAACATAACTCTAAAACCAAACATGCATTGTGTCTAAAAATGCCTGTAATATTGTATCTGTGTGAGGTTAACTAGATTTAGTTGTTTTTGTAAGGTTTGCAAATACAAAATAAGGGTTTTACTCACTATGACAGTTTACTGTCACACTCAATCTGACAGTTATTTATTTAAACATAACTCCTAAACCACACATGCAAAATGGCTAATAATGCCTGGAGATATGTATCTTTGTGAGTTTTACTAGAAACATTATATTGTGTAAGGTTTAGTTAGTTTTTGTACTCAATCTGACAGTATAACTGTCATTCTAAATCCATACATTTCCTTCCGCTTATCCGAGGTCGGGTTGCGGGGGCAGCAGCCTGAGCAGAAAATCCCAGACTTCCCTCTCCCCAGCCACTTCGTCCAGCTCTTCTCGGGGTATTCCGAGGCGTTCCCAGGCCAGCCGGGGACATAGTCTTTCCAATGTGTCCTAGGTCTTCCCCGTGGCCTCCTGCCACACCTCCCTAGAGGCGTTCGGGTGGCATCCTGAGCAGATGCCCGAACCACCTCATGGCTCCTCTCAATGTGGAGGAGCAGCGGCTTTACTTTGAGTTCCTCCCGGATGACAGAGCTTCTCACCCTGTCTCTAAGGGAGAGACCCACCACCCGGCAGAGGAAACGCATTTCGGCCGCTTGTCCTTTCGGTCATAACCCAAAGCTGGGAACGTAGATCGACGGTAAATTGAGAGCTTTTCCTTCTGGCTCAGCTCCTTCTTCACCACAACGGATCGATATAGCGTCCTCAATACTGAAGACGCCGCACCAAACCGCCTGTGGATCTCTCGATCCACTCTATCCTCACTCGTGAACAAGACTCCTAGGTACTTGAACTCCTCCACTTGGGGCAAGATCTCCTCCCCAACCTGGAGATGGCACTCGACCCTTTCCTGCGCGAGAACCATGGACTTGGACTTGGAGGTGCTGATTCTCATCCCAGTCGCTTCACACTCAAGGACCCTGCCGAGAGTATAGACCTGGTCTACCGTTCCACGACCAGGACGAAAACCACACTGTTCGTCCTGGATCCGAGTTTCCTCCTCTCCAGTACACATGAATAGACCTTACCGGGAAGGCTGAGGAGTGTGTTTCACGATAGTTGGAACACACCCTCCGGTTCCCCTTCTTAAAGAGAGGAACCACCACCCCGGTGTGCCAATCCAGAGGTACCACCCCCAATGTTCACGCGATGTTGCAGAGTCTTGTCAACCAAGACAGCCCCACAGTATCCAGAGCCTTAAGGAACTCATCCACCACCGGGGCCTTGCCACAGAGGAGCTTTTTAACTACCTAGGCAACCTAAGCCCCAGAAATAGGAGAGTCCACCACAGATTCCCCAGGCACTGCTTGGCCTGTCGGTATGCCCGCTGCCTCTGGAGTCCCATGAGCCAAAAGGACCCGATAGGCTCTTTCTTCAGCTTGACGGCATCCCTCCCTGCTGGTGGCCACCAGCGAGTTCTAGGATTACCGCCACGACAGGCACCAAACACCTTGCGGCCACAGCTCCAATCAGCAGGCTCGACAAGAGAGGCACGAACATGGTCCACTCAGACTCAATGTCCAGCACCTCCCTCGTGACATGTTTAAAGTTCTTCCTTATGTTTGAACATTGTGTTTGTTATGGACAATCCATGACGAGCACAAAAGTCCAATAACAAAGCACCACTTGGGTTCAGATCCGGGTGGCCATTTTTCCCAATCACGACTCTCCAGGTTTCACTGTCCTTGCCAACATGAGCATTGAAGTCCCCCAACAGAACAAGGGAATCACCCGAGGGAGCACTCTCCAGTACTCCCTCAGGGGAATCCAAAAAGAGTGGGTACTCTGAGCTGCTGTTTGGTGCGTAAACACAAACAACAGTCAGGACCCGTCACCCAACCCGAAGGCGGAGGGAAGCTACCATCTCGTCTACTGGATTAAAGTCCAACGTGCAGGCTTTGAGCAACAACAATTGCCACCCCAGCCTCTCATTGCTTGCAACGCCAGAGTGGAAGAGAGTCCAGCCCCTCTTGAGAGAACAGGTTCCAGAGCCCTTGCTGTGCGTCGAAGTGAGTCCAACTATATCTAGCCGGAACTTCTTCACCTCGCGCACCAGCTCAGGCTCTTTCCCTCCCAGCGAGGTGACGTTCCACGTCCCAAGAGCGAGCTTATGTAGCCGATAATCGGACTGCCAAGTGCCCTGCCTTCGGCTGCCGCCCAGTTCACACTGCATCCGACCTCTATGACCTCAATGGGCCCATTAGTGGTGAGCCCATTGGAGGGTTGACCCACGTTGCCTCTTCGAAATGACCCCGGCAGGGCCCCATGGAGACGGGCCCGGCCACCAGTCGCTCGCCATCGTGCCCCACCTCTGCGCCTGGCTCCACAGGGGAGCCACGGTGACCTGCGCCTGGGCGAGAAAAAATCTAGGTCCTCGATTTGTACTTTTCATAAAGGTCTTTGAGCTGCTCTATGTCTGATCCCTCACCTAGGACCTTTTCTCAGGGGATCCCGAGGCGTTCCCAGGCCAGCCGGGAGACATAGTGTTCCCAATGTGTCCTGGGTCTTCCCCGTGGCCTCCAGGATGACAGAGCTTCTCCTTCACCAGGGGTGTCAAACTCAAATACAGAGTGGGCCAAAGTTTAAAACTGAACAAAGCCGCGGGCCAAGGTTGAACAAATTAACCTTTTAATAGGGACCCAAACACGTTTTGCATTGAATATTGAACAAGCAAGGCTTATATAACTTTATAGTGACATGCAAAATGGAGTTTCAAATAATAATAATAATAATTAAAAAATATCAATTGCATATCAAATATAATTTAAATACAAATTGAATGCCTCTTTTCTATTTGCAGCCTTCTGAGGTAAATATCAACATTAACTTTATCCACAGGCTAATAAATTTGAAAATAAAATAACAATGAATAAAACAACCATTCAGGATTTTAAACTGCTCAGTTTGCAACACACTGATCTAATTTGATGTGCCCAAGCCAGATACCTGGCATCTTTTTTTAGATGCTAGTTCTTTAATGTCGGGGCTCAGGCTTTGAGCTGAGGCAACTTTCATTATCGAACAAGATGTTCAACAGTCATATCTCGTACACCCAATTCTAACATCATTCAGACCCAGTCACAAGATACGTGCAGCTACAGCACGCATACACAAATGAATGCAACGCATACTTCATCAACAGCGATACAGGTTACACTGAGGGTGCCAGTATAAAAAACTTTAACACTGTTAGAAATATACGCCACACTGTGAACCCACACCAAACAAAAATAAAAAACACTTTTCGGGAGAACATCCGCACCGTAACACAACATAAACACAAAAGAACAAATACCCAGAATCTTTTGCAGCACTAACTCTTTCGGGACGCTACAAAATACACCCCCCCCCCCCCGCCCCCGCCCCCCCCCCCCCCACACACACACACCTTGTAGCGTCTCGGAAGATTTAGTGCTACAAAGGGTTCTGGGTATTTGTTGTGTTGTGTTTATGTTGTGTTACGGTGCGGATGTTCTCCCAAAATGTGTTTGTCATTCTTGTTTGGTGTGGATTCACAGTGTGGCGTATATTTCTAAAAGTGTTAAAGTTTTTTATTTGGCTACCGTCAGTGTAACCTGTATCGCTGTTGATGAAGTATGCGTTGCATATAATTGTGTGTGGGTGCAGAAGCTGCACTGACATGAAACTGGGCTAGCACTCGTTTGACTAGCTGGAAAAAAAAAAAAAATTCGGGAGGAGTGCTGGAGTCACTCCCGGGAGGGTTGGCAAGTATTAGAAGTAGCGGCACTGCCGCAATGTATAATCGAAGGTCCAGCTTTAGTGTTAATTTGATATTGCCTCAAGGGCCAAGTCAAATTACACGTTGGGCCAAATTTGGCCCACGGGCCAGAGTTTGACACCCATGACCTTCACTGTAAAAAATTACTGTAAAAATAAAAAATAAAATTACAGTTATATACTCCATCCATCCATCCATTTTCTACCGCTTATTCCCTTCGGGGTCGCGGGGGGCGCTGGAGCCTATCTCAGCTACAATCAGGCGGAAGGCGGGGTACACCCTGGACAAGTCGCCACCTCATCGCAGGGCCAACACAGATAGACAGACAACATTCACACTCACATTCACACACTAGGGCCAATTTAGTGTTGCCAATCAACCTATCATGTTCTTCTTAAATGCAGTTAAGTACTGTAAATTTTGTTGCATTTTTCAAAAAATATCGACCAGCAGTAAGTTACTGTAAAACCTACAGTGTAATTCAGTATTTTTCAGACTTGTTTCTTGGGTCCGCCCACAATTCGTCCAACCGAGCTTCATTTCACCTGGCCGACCCTGCTAAATCCATCCTACTGCATCGTGTGTTTTTGATAACAAGGTAAGAGTCACTTGTACCTTGATGTGTCATTTTCTGTTTGAATTACTTTATATATATATATTTATAAAGTCCGAAATGACATAGCGTCACAGTCAGCATCACAGACACTATCGTTGACCATGCGCATGTACCGCCGCATGCTAGCTAGCTAAGTTTTCTTCTTTTTTGTCATAGTCATCATAAAAGATGATAACTTGCAACATATGTGCTACGACTTGCAGCAATGTATTTGCGTATGTTAGACACATGCAAAGTCATAGTTGTATGCCCAATGCATCGTTTAAGTGTGCTTTCCCTAAATGCACAAGAGTTTTTTCCAACTTCTCAGCCTTCAAAACTCACAGCCGTCGTCATAAATATGGCAAGAGTAGGACTGATATGTATAGCGCAGAAGGTTTACCTTGTAATATTGTCTCATGTAGCGCGAAGTGCGATGATATACGGGCCTTTCTCCTGCATTTGAAAAGTCATATTACCGAAGGTAGGACAGTTACGTGCCCCTTCAGTCAATGTGAAAAAAGATTTACAGTTAAGTCTACTTTCACATCGCACGTGTCAAGGAAGCACTACGGCTACACTGAACGAAGTTTGACTTGATCAACAGCAAATCCAAGCAGCTCTTGTGTTATTAACACTGATGATGACTATTGTGATATGCAACTTGAGGATTCAGGATATTCCTGTTATGCAGACATGGAGGTCTACTTGCATTAAAACAATGTTCACAGCACTGAAAAAAGGTTGAGAACCACTGTCCTAAGGCAGTGGTTCTCAACCTCTTTTCAGTGATGTACCCCTGTGAACATTTTTTAAATTCAAGTACCCCCTAATCAGAGCAAAGCATTTTTGGTTGAAAAAAAGAGATAAAGAAGTAAAATACAGCACTATGTCATCAGTTTCTGATTTATTAAATTGTATAACAGTGCAAAATATTGCTCATTTGTTGTGGTGTTTCTTGAACTATTTGGAAAAAAAGATATAAAAATAACTAAAAACTTGTTGAAAAATAAACAAGTGATTCAATTATAAATAAAGATTTTTACACATAGAAGTAATCAACTTAAAGTGCCCTCTTTGGGGATTGCAATAGAGATCCGTCTGGATTCATGAACTTCATTCTCAACATTTCTTCACAAAAAAAGAAATCTTTAACATCAATATTTATGGAACATGTCCACTACGCTTTAACCAAGCCTCCATTGTTTTCTACATGGATAGTTGATTGACAGTTGGTGCCGTGTGGCACCGCCAGGTAGGGTCAAACCATCATGGCATGGGGGAAACTCTGGCTTTATGGTAATGAATGGAATAGCCTACTTGATTAGTTGTTCAGTTTATGAACTTACATTCATATTTTGTCGAAGTATTATTCAATAAATATATTTATAAAGGATTTTTGAATTGTTGCTATTTTTAGAATATTTAAAAAAAATGTCACGTACCCCTTGGCATACCTTCAAGTACCCCCAGGAGTACGCGTACCCCCATTTGAGAACCACTGCCTAGGAGACTAGATGTAAACAGAGGAAAGAGAGAGCGAGTGAGGTGGCCATTCCAAATACTTTTAAAATGCTACCCATATTGGATACTGTTTAGGAACATAAACTGCATTTCTTGACTGTACCAGTTGCTGGTGACAAAGTCACAATAAAACGTTGGATGATCAGCATGGAAGGTGATGTCATCTGCAAAGGCGTCCAACCTAGCTTAATCTCAGGGCTTACTGCCCTTCTTGCCACCTACTATGTGTTCAACTTGGAATACCAAGAGGAAGGTCCTCGGACATTGGAATTTGTTCAAAGGTAAATCCTCTTGATACTGTTAAAATACTGTTAGGATATTTTATTTTATATTTCTCACCTCTGTTCAGGAATTTGACTTGTCATTTCCCCAATTGTGTGCCTTAAATCAATGACTTTTCTGTTCCTTTGTGTACCTTCTTATTAGGGACCGAAGCACCAGTTTGACTCTAGGATACAGAGAAGGTAGGTAATGTGCAGCTAAAGATATGTTGACTGGGTCAAAGAAGGAAGCACCTGTTTGACCCCAGGATGCAGAAAAAGTAGGTAATTTGCAGGTAAAGATATGTTGACTGGATGATGGCAGGAAGCACCAGCTTGACCCGAGAATGCAGAGCAAGTAGGTAATGTGCGGGTGAAGATATGTTGAATGGGTAAAGGCAGGAAGCACCAGTGTGACCCCACCATGCAGGGAAGGTAGGTAATGTGCGGGTGAAGGTATGTTGAATGGGTGAAAGAAGGAAGCGCAGGTGTGGTCGAGGCCATGCAGACAAGGTAGGTATGTGCAGGTGAAGATATGTTGTATGGTGAAAGAAAGAAGCACCAGTGTGACCCAAGGATGCAGGTAAGTTAGGTAATGTGCAGGTAAAGATATGTTGAATGGGTAAAGGCAGGAAACACCAGCTTGACTCCAGGATACAGAGAAGGTGGGTAATGTGCAGGTAAAGATATGTTGAATGGGTAAAGGTAGAAAGCACCAGCATGACCACACTATGCAGAGAAGGTAGGTAATGTGCAGGTAAAGATATGTTGAATGGGTAAAGGCAAGAAGCACCAGTGTGACCCCAGGATGCAGAGAAGATAGGTAATGAGCAGGTAACGATATGTTAAATGGGTGAAAGCAGGAAACATCAGCGTAAATACACGGTCCCGTAGATGGAGAGAAAACATAAATAGAGAGAGGGATTGGGGAGGCTTTAGCATTGTCTTCCTCTCTGAATTTGTCTTAATGGGTTTTAGAGCATTCACTTATCTACAGCTGTGGTTATGGTATAGGCTCACATATATCCTAAAATTGATATTATTATTTGTGCAGTGCATATTCCTAAATAACAATGTGAGGGGGGTTCTGTATCGACTGCAAGTAATCTTCAATCACAACAGAATATCTAATATCCTTTCTCTCTTTTTTAGGCGATTCATTGGCGTTAACCCTGAGAGGGGAACAAAGGCTAGCCAGGGAAAGGTGGTGTCCAAGAAGACCAGGAAGCTGGTCCAGAAAAAGGCAGCAACTGTAAATCCTCACGTAGCCACCCTTATAAAACATCTCACAGACTTTGAGTGGGGCTTTATGTAGCCGACAACTAAACACTGGACTCGTGTTCAGTGTTTTGTCTCCAGTTAGAAATTAAGTGGACATGTTATAAATGTTAAAATGCTTTACTGAAAATAAGAAGAATGCACTAAATGTACTTTGAATGTATTTCATGCACTTTAAAATAATTGGTTAATAAAAACATAATCTTGCAAGGCCATTTCTCCAGTCATTTTTATGCCAGCAGATTGCAGGGATTTTGATTTTGAAAAATTTAAAGTTCAACTCATTAACTTCTAGTGGCATTATACTGTAAAGCTCAGTCTATAGTGCTTACAATTATTTTACTGTAATTAACTGTTAATGGATATTACAGTAGATACACTAAAATAACAGTGTAATGCCGCTAAACAGATAACAGTATTATGCTGTGAAGCGTATATTTGACCGGTAAATTGAGAGCTTTTCCTTCTGGCGCAGCTCCTTCTTACCACAACGAATCGATATAGCGTCCTCATTACTGAAGACGCCACACCGATCAGCCTGTGCATCTCATGATCCACTCTTCCCTCACTCATGAACAAGACTCCAGGTACTTGAACTCATCCACTTGGGGCAAGATCTCCTGCCCAACCTCGAGATGGCACTCCACCCTTTCCCGGGCGAGAACCTCGGACTTGGAGGTGCTGATTCTCATCCCAGTCGCTTCACACTCGGCTGCGAACCAATCCAATGAGAGCTAAAGATCCTGGCCAGTTAAAGCCAAAAGGACCACATCATCTGCAAAAAGGAGAGAACTAATCCTGCAGCCTCCAAACCGGATCCCCTCAACGCCATGACTGCGCCTAGAAATTCTGTCCATAAAATTTATGAACACATTTGGTGACAAAGGGCAGCCAACACGAGGGTTGGACTCCGGTCCAACCCTCCCTGGAAAGGGGTCCGACTTACTGCTGGCAATGCGGACCAAGCTCTGACACTGATCATACAGGGAGCGACCCGCCACAATCAGACATGCCGATACCCCATACTCTCTGAGCACTCCCCACAGGACTTCCCGGGGTGGCCACGGTCGAATGTCTTCTCCAAGTCCAAAAAGCACATGTAGACCGGTTGGACAAACTCCCATGCACACTCAAGGACCCTGCCGAGAGTATAGAGCTGGTCTACCGTTCCACGACCAGGACGAAAACCACACTGTTCGTCCTGGATCCGAGGTTCCTCCTCTCCAGTACACATGAATAGACCTTACCGGGAAGGCTGAGGAGTGTGATCTACGATAGTTGGAACACACCCTCCGGTTCCCCTTCTTAAAGAGAGGAACCACCACCCCGGTCTGCCAATCCAGAGGTACCGCCCCTGATGTCCACGCGATGTTGCAGAGTCTTGTCAACTAAAACAGCCCCACAGCATCCAGAGCCTTAAGGAACTCCGGATGGAGCTCATCCACCCCCGGGGCCTTGCCACCGAGGAGCTTTTTAACTACCTTGGCAACCTCAGCCCCAGAAATAGGAGAGCCCACCACAGATTCCCCAGGCACTGCTTGGCCTGTCGGTATGCCCGCTGCCTCTGGAGTCCCATGAGCCAAAAGGACCAGATAAGCTCTTTCTTCAGCTTGACTGCATCCCGCACTGCTGGTGGCCACCAGCGGGTTCTAGGATTACCGCCACGACAGGCACCAAACACCTTGCGGCCACAGCTCCAATCAGCTGGCTTGAAAAGAGAGGCACGGAACATGATCCATTCAGACTCAATGTCCAGCACCTCCTTTGTGACATGTTCAAAGTTCCTCCGGAGGTGGAAAAAGAAACTCTCTCTGACAGGAGACTCTGCTAGGCATTCCCAAAAGACTCTCACAATGCGTTTGGGCCTGCCAGGTCTGTCCGGGATCCTACCCCACCATCGGAGCCAGCTCACCAGGTGGTGATCGGTAGAAAGCTCGCCCCTCTCTTCACCCGAGTGTCCAAAACATGAGGCCGCAAATCTCATGACACAACTACAAAGTCAATCATGGAACTGCGGCCGAGGGTGTCCTGGTGCCAAGTGCACATATGGACACCCTTATGTTTGAACATTGTGTTTGTTATGGACAATCCGTGACGAGCACAAAAGTCCAATAACAAAGCACCACTTGGGTTCAGATCCGGGTGGCCATTTTTCCCAATCACGACTCTCCAGGTTTCAAAGTCGTTGCCAACATGAGCGTTGAAGACCCCCAGCAGATCAAAGGAATCACCCGAGGGAGCACTCTCAAGGGAATCCAAAAAGAGTGGGTACTCTGAGCTGCTGTTTGGTGCGTAAACACCAACAACAGTCAGGACCCGTCACCCAACCCGAAAGCGGAGGGAAGCTACCATCTCGTCTTCTGGGTTAAGTCCAACGTGCAGGCTTTGAGCCGGGGGGCAACAAGAATTGCCAACCCAGCCTCTCATTACTTGCAACGCCAGAGTGGAAGAAAGTCCAACCCCTCTTGAGATAACAGGTTCCAGAGTCCTTGCTGTGCGTCGAAGTGAGTCCAGCTTTATCTAGCCGGGAACTTCTCCACCTCGCGAGGTGACGTTCCACGTCCCAAGAGCGAGCTTATGTAGCCGATAATCGGACCGCCAAGTGCCCTGCCTTCGGCTTCCGCCCAGCTAACACTGCACCCGACCTCTATGACCCAGCCCATGAGTGGTGAGCCTATTGCAGGGGGGGCCCACGTTGCCTCTTCGAGCTGGGCCCCATGGGCACCAGTCGCTCGCCATCGTGCCCCACCTCTGGGCCTGGCTCCACAGGGGAGCCACGGTGACCCGCGTCCGGGCGAGAAAATATCTAGGTCCTCGATTTGTACTTTTCATAAAGGTCTTTGAGCTGCTCTTTGTCTGATTCCTCACCTAGGACCTGTTTGTCTTGGGGGACCCTACCAGGGGGCATAGAAGCCCCCGGACAACATAGCTCCTAGGATCAGTGGGACACGCAAACCACAAAGGTGGCGGCTCAGAAAGCAGGTTATATAAACATAACTCCAAAACCAAACATGCAAGATGTCTAAACATGCCTGTAATATTGTATAAATGTGAGTTTTACTAGAATCGGTTGTTTTTTTAAGGCTTGCAAACACAAAAAGTTTTTTTTACTCAATATGACAGTAAGTTCTTAAAATGCTGAGATAATGTGAAAAAAGCAATACAAATGTATTCCAACATAATTCCTAAACCAAACATGCAAAATGTCTAAAAATGCCTGTAATATTGAATCCATGTGAGTTTTACTAGAATCATTTGTTTTTGTAAGGTTTGCAAATACAAAAATTGAGTTTTATGACGGACACAAGTTAGTTTTTTTACTCATTATAACAGTATAGATGTCATACTATATATTAAAGTTATATGAACATAACTCCAAAACCAAACGTGCATTATGTCCAAAATTGCCTGTAATATTGTATAGATGTGAGTTTTACTAGAATCAGGTTTGCAAATACAAAAATTGGGTTTTATGACAGTATACTGTCACACTCAATATGACAGTATAACTGTCATACTAAATCCATCCATTTTCTTCCGCTTATCCGAGGTCGGGTTGCGGGGGCAGCAGCCTAAGCAGAGAGCCCAGACTTCCCTCTCCCCAGCCACTTCGTCCAGCTCTTCTTGGGGGATCCCGAGGCGTTCCCAGGCCATAGTCTTTCCAATGTATCCTAGGTCTTCCCCATGGCCTCCTGCCGTTCGGACCTAGGGAGGCGTTCGGGTGGCATCCTGAGCAGATGCCCGAACCACCTCATCTGGCTCCTCTCAATGTGGAGGAGCAGCGTCTTTACACTGAGTTCCTCCCAGATGACAGAGCTTCTCACCCTATCTCTAAGGGAGAGACCCACCACCCGGCGGATGAAACTCATTTCGGCCGCTTGTACCCGTGACCTTGTCCTTTCGGTCATAACCCAAAGCTCATGACCATAGGTGAGGATGGGAACGTTGATCGACCGGTAAATTGAAAGCTTTTCCTTCTGGCTCAGCTCCTTCTTCACCACAACGGATCGATATAGCGTCCTCATTACTGAAGACGCCGCACCGATCTGCCTGTAGATCTCACAATCCACTCTATCCTCACTCGTGAACAAGACTCCTAGGTACTTGAACTCCTTCACTTGGGGAAAGATCTCTTTCCAAACCTCGAGATGGCACTCCACCCTTTCCCGGGCGAGAACCATGGACTCTGACTTGGAGGTGCTGATTCTCATCCCAGTCGCTTCACTGCGAACCGATCCAATGAAAGCTGAAGATCTTGGCCAGTGAAGCCATCAGGACCACATCATCTGCAAAAAGCAGAGACCTAATCCTGCAGCCACCAAACCAGGCGCAGTCATGGCGTTGAGGGGATCCTCAAAGCCATGACTGCGCCTAGATATTCTGTCCATTAAAGTTATGAACAGAATCGGTGACAAAGGGCAGTCCAACCCTCACTGGAAAGGGGTCCGACATACTGCCGGCAATGCAGACCAAGCTCTGACACTGATCATACAGGGAGACACCCGCCACAATCAGACATGCCGATACTCAATACTCTCTGAGCACTCCCCACAGGATTTACCGGGGGCCAAGGTCGAATGTCTTCTGCAAGTCCACAAATCTTATGTAGACTGGTTGGGCAAACTCCCATGCACACTCAAGGACCCTGCCGAGAGTATAGAGCTGGTCTACCGTTCCACGACCAGGACGAAAACCACACTGTTCGTCCTGGATCCGAGGTTCCTCCTCTCCATTACACATGAATAGACCTTACGGGGCAGGCGGAGGAGTGTGATCTACGATAGTTGGAACACACCCTCCGGTCCCCTTCTTAAAGAGAGGAACCACCACCCCGGTCTGCCAATCCAGAGGTACCGCCCCCGATGTAGACGCAATGTTGCAGAGTCTTGTCAACCAAGACTGCCCCACAGCATCCAGAGCCTTAAGGAACTCCGGACGGAGCTCATACCCCCGGGGCCTTGCCACCGAGGAGCTTTTTAACTACCTTGGCAACCTCAGCCCCAGAAATAGGAGAGCCCACCACAGACTTCCCAGGCACTGTTTCCTCATAGGAAGACGTGTTGGTGGGACTGAGGAGGTCTCGCTTGGCCTGTCGGTATGCCCACTGCCTCTGGAGTCCCATGAGCCAAAAGGACCCGGTGGCTCTTTCTTCAGCTTGACAGCATCCCTCACTGCTGGTGGATTACCGCCACGACAGGCACCAAACACCTTGCGGCCACAGCTTCAATCAGCTGGCTCAACAAGAGAGGAACGGAACATGGTCCACTCAGACTCAATGTCCAGCACCTCCCTCGTGACATGTTCAAAGTTCTTCCGGACATGTTCAAAGTTCTTCAGGAGACTCTGCTAGGTGTTCCCAGCAGACCCATACAAAGCGTTTGGGCCTGCCAGGTCTGACCGGCATCCTCCCCTAACATCGGAGCCAGCTCACCACCAGGTGGTGTTTGGTGGAAAGCTCTGCCCCTCTCTTCACCGAGTGTCCAAAACATGAGGCCGCAAATCCCATGACACAACTACAAAGTCAATCATGTGGCCGAGGGTGTCCTTGTGCCAAGTGCACATATTGACACCTTATGTTTGAACATTGTGTTTGTTATGGACAATCCGTGACAAGCACAAAAGTCCAATAACAAAGCACCACTTGGGTTCAGTTCCGGGTGGCCATTTTTCCCAATCACGACTCTCCAGGTTTCACTGTCGTTGCCAACATAGCGTTGAAGTCCACCAGCAGAACAAGGGAATCACCCGAGGGAGCACTCTCCAGTACTCCCTCAAGGGAATCCAAAAAGAGTTGGTACTCTGAGCTGCTGTTTGGTGTGTAAACACAAACAACAGTCACGACCCGTCACCCAACCCGAAGGCTGAAGGAAGCTACCATCTCGTCTATTGGGTTTAAAGTCCAACGTGCAGGTTTTGAGCCGGCGGGCAACAAGAATTGCCACCCAAGCCTCTCATTAGTTGCAACGCCAGTGTGGAATCTCTTCCACTCTGGCGTTGCAAGTAATGAAAGTTCAGCTCAGTCCAGCCCCTCTGAGAGAACAGGTTCCAGAGCCCTTGCTGTGAGTCCAACTATATCTAGCCGGGAACGTCTCCACCTCATGCACCAGCTCAGGCTCCTTCCCTCAAAGCGAGGTGACGTTCCATGTCCCAAGAGCGAGCTTATGTAGCCGATAATCGGACCACCAAGTGCCCTGCCTTCGGCTGCCGCCCAGCTCACACTGCACCCTCTATGACCCAGCCCATGAGTGGTGAGCCCTGGAGGGGGGATCCACGTTGCCTCTTCGAGCTGAGCACGGCAGGGCCCCATGGGGACAGGCCCGTCAATTGCCATCGTGCCACACCTCTGGGTCTGGCTCCACAGGGGAGCCACGGTGACCTGCGTCCGGGCGAGAAAAAATCTAGGTCCTCAATTGTACTTTTAATAAAGGTCTTTGAGCTGCTCTTTGTCTGATCCCTCACCTAGGACCTGTTTGTCCTGGATCAGTGGGACACGCAAACCACAAAGGTGGCGGCTCAGAAAGCAGGTTATATAAATATAACTCCAAAACCATCGGTTGTTTTTGTAAGGTTTGCAAATACAAAAATTAGGTTTTACTCACAATGACAAAATCACACTCAATATGACAGTTATTTAAACATAACTCATAAACCACACAAAAAAATGGCTAATAATGCCTGAAATAATGAATCATTGGGAGTTTTACTGAGTTTTATATTTTGCAAACACAAAAAGTAGTTTTTTACTTGACTGTAATGTTCTTAGAACCCTGAGATAATGGGAAAAAAGCAATAAAAATGTATTTAAACCTAACTCCTAAACAACACATGCAAAATGGCTAATAATGCCTAGGGAGACATGTAACGTTGTTAGTTTAAAAAAATGATCTTTTGTAAAGATATCAAAGACACAAGCTAGTTTTTTTTATTCAATATGACAGTATAACAGTCATACTAAATATGAAAGTTATATAAACATAACTCCAAAACCAAACATGTGTCATGTCTAAAAATGCCTGTAATAATGTATTTATGTGAGTTTGTAAGGTTTGCAAAAACAAAAAGTAGTTTTTTACTCAATATGAAAGTAATGTTCTTAGAATCCTGAGATAATGCGAAAAAAGCAATACAAATGTATTGAAACACAAATTTTAAACCAAACATGTAAAATGTCTAAAAAATCCTGTAATATTGAATCTATATAAGTTTTACTAGAATCAATTGTTTTTGTAAGGTTTGCAAATACAAAAATTAGGTTTTACACATAATGACATTAAAACTGTAACACTCAATATGACAATTATTTATTTATAACTCCTAACCACACATGAAACATGTCTAATAATGCGTGAAAAAATTTATCTTTGTGAGTGTTACTAGAAACATTTTCTTTTGTAAGGTTTGCAAAGACAGGTTAGTTTTTTTTACTCAATATGACAGTATAACTGCCACACTCAATATGACAGTTATTTAAACATAACTCTTAAACTACACATGAAAAATGATTAACAATGCCTGAAATAATGCATTCTTGTAAGTTTTACTCGAAACATATGCTTTTTTAAGGCTTGCAAACACAAAAATTATTTCTTTACTCAATATGACAGTAATGTTCTAAAATTCTGAGAAAATACGAACAAATTTAAAAAAATGATTCCAACATAATTCCTAAACCAAATATGCAAAATGTCTAAAAATGTCTGTAATATTGAATCCATGTGAGTTTTACTAGATTTAAAGGATTTTGTAAGGTTTGCAAATACATAAATTAGGTTTTACTTACTATGTCATAACTGACAGTATATGACAGTTATTTAACCATAACTCAAACCACACATGAAAAATGGCTAATAATGCCTGAAGTAATGCTTTTTTAAATCTTGCAACACAAAAAGTAGTTTTTTTACTCAATATGACTATAATGTTCTTAAAATCCTGAGATAATGCGAAAAAGCAATAAAAATGTATTTAAACATTACTCCTAAACAACATATGCAAAATGGCTAATAATGCCTGGAAACATGTATCTTTGTTAGTTTTACTGGAAAAATGATATTTTGTAAAGTTTGCAAAGACACAAGCCAGTTTTTTTTTTATTCAATATGACAGTATAACAGTCATATTAAATATGAAAGTTATATAAACATAACTCCAAAACCAAACATGTGTCATGTCTAAAAATGCCTGTAATAATGTATTAATGTGAGTTTGTAAGGTTTGCAAAAACAAAAAGTAGTTTTTTACTCAATATGAAAGTAATGATCTTAGAATCCTGAAATAATGCGAAAAAAGCAATAAAAATGTATTCAAACATAACTCCTAAACAACCCAGGCAAAATGGGTAATAATGTCTGGAGACATGTATCTTTGTTAGTTTTACTAGTAAATGTATTTTTTGTAAAGTTTGCAAAGACACAAGCTAGTTTTTTATTCAATAAGACAGTATAACAGTCATACTACATATGGAAGTTATATAAACATAACTCCAGAACCAAACATGTGTCATGTCTAAAATTACCTATAATAATGTATTTATGTGAGTTTTTAAGGTTTGCAAAAACAAAAAGTAGTTTTTTCCTCAATATGAAAGTAAGGATTTTAGAATCCTGAGATAATGCGAAAAAAGCAATAAAAATGTATTTAAACATAATTCCTAAACAACCCATGCAAAATGGGTAATAATGCCTGGAGACATGTATCTTTGTTAGTTTTACTAGAAAAATTATCTTTTGTAAAGTTTGCAAAGACACAAGCTAGTTTTTTCTTATTCAATATGACAGTATAACAGTCATACTAAATATGAAAGTTATATAAACATAACTCCAAAACCAAACATGTGTCATGTCTAAAAATGCCTGTAGTAATGTATTAATGTGAGTTTGTAAGGTTTGCAAAAACAAAAACTAGTTTTTTACTCAATATGAAAGTAATGATCTTAAAATCCTGAGATAATGCAAAAAAAGCAATAAAAATGTATTTAAACATAATTCCTAAACAACCCATGCAAAATGGGTAATAATGCCTGGAGACATGTATCTTTGTTAGTTTTACTAGAAAAATTATCTTTTGTAAAGTTTGCAAAGACACAAGCTAGTTTTTTTTTTATTCAATATGACAGTATAACAGTCATACTAAATATAAAAGTTATATAAACATAACTCCAAAACCAAACATGTGTCGTGTCTAAAAATGTCTGTAATAATGTATTTATGTGAGTTTGTAAGGTTTGCAAAAACAAAAAGTAGTTTTTTACTCAAAATGAAAGTAATGATCTTAGAATCCTGAGATAATGCGAAAAAAGCAATAAAAGTCTATTTAAACATAACTCCTAAACAACCCAGGCAAAATGGGTAATAATAACTGGAGACATGTATCTTTGTTAGTTTTACTAGGAAATGTATATTTTGTAAAGTTTGCAAAGACACAAGCTAGTTGTTTTTATTCAATAAGACAGTATAACAGTCATAATAAATATGAAAGTTATATAAACATAACTCCAGAACCAAACGTGTGTCATGTCTAAAATTGCCTATAATAATGTATTTATGTGAGTTTGTAAGGTTTGCAAAAACAAAAAGTAGTTTTTTCCTCAATATGAAAGTAAGGATTTTAGAATCCTAAATAATGCGAAAAAAGCAATAAAAATGTATTTAAAGATCATTCCTAAACAACCCATGCAAAATGGCTAATAATGCCTGGGGACATGTATCTTTGTTAGTTTTACTAGAAAAATGATATTTTGTAAAGTTTGCAAAGACACAAGCTAGTTTTTTTTAATTCAATATGACAGTATAACAGTCATATTAAATATAAAAGTTATATAAACATAACTCCAAAACCAAACATGTGTCATGTCTAAAAATGCCTGTAATAATGTATTTATGTGAGTTTGTAAGGTTTGCAAAAACAAAAAGTAGTTTTTTACTCAATATGAAAGTAATGATCTAAGAATCCTGAGATAATGCGAAAAAAGCAATAAAAATGTATTTAAACATAATTCCTAAACAACCCATGCAAAATGGGTAATAATGCCTGGAGACATGTATCTTTGTTAGTTTTACTAGAAAAATGATCTTTTGTAAAGTTTGCAAAGACACAAGCTAGTTTTTTTTTATTCAATATGACAGTATAACAGTCATACTAAATATAAAAGTTATATAAACATAACTCCAGAACCAAACGTGTGTCATGTCTAAAATTGCTAATAATAATGTATTCATGTGGGTTTGTAAGGTTTGCAAAAACAAAAAGTAGTGTTTTACTCAATATGAAAGTAATGATCTTAGAATCCTGAGATAATGCGAAAAAAGCAATATAAATGTATTCAAACACAATTTTTAAACTATACATGTGAATTGTCTAAAAATGCCTGTAATATTGAATTTATGTAAGTTTTACTAGAATCAATTGTTTTTGTAAGGTTTGCAAATACAAAAATTAGGTTTTACACATAATGACATTATAACTTTAACACTCAATATGAAAGTTATTTAATTATAACTCCTAAATACACATGAAACATGTCTAATAGCGTGAAAAAAATTATCTTTGTGAGTGTTGCTAGAAACGTTTTCTTTTGTAAGGTTTGCAAAGACACAAGTTAGATTTTTTTAACTCAATATGACAGTATAACGCCACACTCAATATGACAGTTATTTAAACATAACTCCTAAACCACACCTGAAAAATGGCTAATAATGCCTGAAATAATGCATCTTTGGGAGTTTTACTGGAAACATATGCTTTTTTTAAGGCTTGCAAACACAAAAATTATTTGTATTGTATTATGTATTACAACATAATTCCTAAACCAAACATGCAAAATGTCTGAAAATGCCTGTAATATTGAATCCATGTGAGTTTTATTTGAATCAGTTGTATGGTTTGCTAATACAAAAATTGGGTTGTATGACAAACACAAGTTAGTTTTTTTACTCAATATAACAGTTTAGCGGTCATACTATATATGAAAGTTATATAAACATAACTCCAAAACCAAACCATTATGTCCAAAACTGCCTGTAATATTGTATATATGTGAGTTTTACTAGAATCAGGGTTGCAAATACAAAAATTGGGTTTTATGACAGTATACTGTCACACTCAATATGACAGTTATTTAAACATATCTCGAACAACACATGCAAAATAGCTAGTAATGCCTGGAGCATGTATCTTAGTTAGTTTTACTAGAAAAATGTTATTTTGTAAGGTTTACAAAGACACAAGTTAGTTGTTGTTTTTATTCAATATGACAGTACAACTGTCATACTAAATATGAAAGTTATATAAACATAACTCTAAAACCAAACATGCATTGTGTCTAAAAATGCCTGTAATATTGTATCTGTGTGAGTTGAACTAGATTTAGTTGTTTTTGTAAGGTTTGCAAATACAAAATAAGGGTTTTACTCACTATGACAGTTTACTGTCACACTCAATCTGACAGTTATTTATTCAAACATAACTCCTAAACCACACATGCAAAATGGCTAATAATGCCTGGAGATATGTATCTTTGTGAGTTTTACTAGAAAAATTATATTGTGTAAGGTTTAGTTAGTTTTTGTGCTCAATCTGACAGTATGACTGTCATTCTAAATCCATCCTTTTTCTTCCGCTTATCCGAGGTCGGGTTGCGGGGGCAGCAGCCTGAGCAGAAAATCCCAGACTTCTCTCTCCCCAGCCACTTCGTCCAGCTCTTCTCGGGGTATTCCGAGGCGTTCCCAGGCCAGCCGGGGACATAGTCTTTCCAATGTGTCCTAGGTCTTCCCCGTGGCCTCCTGCCACACCTCCCTAGAGGCGTTCGGGTGGCATCCTGAGCAGATGCCCGAACCACCTCATGGCTCCTCTCAATGTGGAGGAGCAGCGGCTTTACTTTGAGTTCCTCCCGGATGAGAGAGCTTCTCACCCTGTCTCTAAGGTAGAGACCCACCACCCGGCAGAGGAAACGCATTTCGTCCGCTTGTCCTTTCGGTCATAACCCAAAGCTGGGAACGTAGATCGACGGTAAATTGAGAGCTTTTCCTTCTGGCTCAGCTCCTTCTTCACCACAACGGATCGATATAGCGTCCTCAATACTGAAGACGCCGCACCAAACCGCCTGTGGATCTCTCGATCCACTCTATCCTCACTCGTGAACAAGACTCCTAGGTACTTGAACTCCTCCACTTGGGGCAAGATCTCCTCCCCAACCTGGAGATGGCACTCGACCCTTTCCTGCGCGAGAACCATGGACTTGGACTTGGAGGTGCTGATTCTCATCCCAGTCGCTTCACACTCAAGGACCCTGCCGAGAGTATAGACCTGGTCTACCGTTCCACGACCAGGACGAAAACCACACTGTTCGTCCTGGATCCGAGTTTCCTCCTCTCCAGTACACATGAATAGACCTTACTGGGAAGGCTGAGGAGTGTGTTTCACGATAGTTGGAACACACCCTCCGGTTCCCCTTCTTAAAGAGAGGAACCACCACCCCGGTGTGCCAATCCAGAGGTACCACCCCCAATGTTCACGCGATGTTGCAGAGTCTTGTCAACCAAGACAGCCCCACAGTATCCAGAGCCTTAAGGAACTCATCCACCACCGGGGCCTTGCCACGGAGGAGCTTTTTAACTACCTAGGCAACCTAAGCCCCAGAAATAGGAGAGTCCACCACAGATTCCCCAGGCACTGCTTGGCCTGTCGGTATGCCCGCTGCCTCTGGAGTCCCATGAGCCAAAAGGACCCGATAGGCTCTTTCTTCAGCTTGACGGCATCCCTCCCTGCTGGTGGCCACCAGCGAGTTCTAGGATTACCGCCACGACAGGCACCAAACACCTTGCGGCCACAGCTCCAATCAGCAGGCTCGACAAGAGAGGCACGGAACATGGTCCACTCAGACTCAATGTCCAGCACCTCCCTCGTGACATGTTCAAAGTTCTTCCTTATGTTTGAACATTGTGTTTGTTATGGACAATCCGTGACGAGCACAAAAGTCCAATAACAAAGCACCACTTGGGTTCAGATCCGGGTGGCCATTTTTCCCAATCACGACTCTCCAGGTTTCACTGTCCTTGCCAACATGAGCATTGAAGTCCCCCAACAGAACAAGGGAATCACCCGAGGGAGCACTCTCCAGTACTCCCTCAAGGGAATCCAAAAAGAGTGGGTACTCTGAGCTGCTGTTTGGTGCGTAAACACAAACAGCAGTCAGGACCCGTCACCCAACCCGAAGGCGGTGGGAAGCTACCATCTCGTCTACTGGGTTAAAGTCCAACATGCAGGCTTTGAACAACAACAATTGCCACCCCAGCCTCTCATTGCTTGCAACGCCAGAGTGGAAGAGAGTCCAGCCCCTCTTGAGAGAACAGGTTCCAGAGCCCTTGCTGTGCGTCGAAGTGAGTCCAACTATATCTAGCCGGAACTTCTTCACCTCGCGCACCAGCTCAGGCTCTTTCCCTCCCAGCGAGGTGACGTTCCACGTCCCAAGAGCGAGCTTATGTAGCCGATAATCGGACTGCCAAGTGCCCTGCCTTCGGCTGCCGCCCAGTTCACACTGCATCCGACCTCTATGACCTCAATGGGCCCATGAGTGGTGAGCCCATTGGAGGGTTGACCCACGTTGCCTCTTCGAAATGAGCCCGGCAGGGCCCCATGGAGACAGGCCCGGCCACCAGTCGCTCGCCATCGTGCCCCACCTCTGCGCCTGGCTCCACAGGGGAGCCACGGTGACCTGCGCCTGGGCGAGAAAAAATCTAGGTCCTCGATTTGTACTTTTCATAAAGGTCTTTGAGCTGCTCTTTGTCTGATCCCTCACCTAGGACCTTTTCTCAGGGGATCCCGAGGCGTTCCCAGGCCAGCCGGGAGACATAGTGTTCCCAATGTGTCCTGGGTCTTCCCCGTGGCCTCCAGGATGACAGAGCTTCACCTTCACCAGGGGTGTCAAACTCAAATACAGAGTGGGCCAAAGTTTAAAACTGAACAAAGCCGCGGGCCAAGGTTGAACAAATTAACCTTTTAATAGGGACCCAAACACGTTTTGCATTGAATATTGAACAAGCAAGGCTTATATAACTTTATAGTGACATGCAAAATGGAGTTTCAAATAATAATAATAATAATTAAAAAATATCAATTGCATATCAAATATAATTTAAATACAAATTGAATGCCTCTTTTCTATTTGCAGCCTTCTGAGGTAAATATCAACATTAACTTTATCCACAGGCTAATACATTTGAAAATAAAATAACAATGAATAAAACAACCATTCAGGACTTTAAACTGCTCAGTTTGCAACACACTGATCTAATTTGATGTGCCCAAGCCAGATACCTGGCATCTTTTTTTAGATGCTAGTTCTTTAATGTCGGGGCTCAGGCTTTGAGCTGAGGCAACTTTCATTATCGAACAAGATGTTCAACAGTCATATCTCGTACACCCAATTCTAACATCATTCAGACCCACTCACAAGATATGTGCAGCTACAGCACGCATACACAAATGAATGCAACGCATACTTCATCAACAGCGATACAGGTTACACTGAGGGTGCCAGTATAAAAAACTTTAACACTGTTAGAAATATACGCCACACTGTGAACCCACACCAAACAAAAATAAAAAACACTTTTCGGGAGAACATCGGCACCGTAACACAAAATAAACACAAAAGAACAAATACCCAGAATCTTTTGCAGCACTAACTCTTCCGGGACGCTACAAAATACACCCCCGCTACCACCAAACCCCCCCCCCCCCCCCCCCCCCCACACACACACACACACCTTGTAGCGTCTCGGAAGATTTAGTGCTACAAAGGGTTCTGGGTATTTGTTGTGTTGTGTTTATGTTGTGTTACGGTGCGGATGTTCTCCCAAAATGTGTTTGTCATTCTTGTTTGGTGTGCATTCACAGTGTGGCGTATATTTCTAAAAGTGTTAAAGTTTTTTATTTGGCTACCGTCAGTGTAACCTGTATCGCTGTTGATGAAGTATGCGTTGCATATAATTGTGTGTGGGTGCAGAAGCTGCACTGACATGAAACTGGGCTGGCACTCGTTTGACTAGCTGGAAAAAAAAAAAAAATTCGGGAGGAGTGCTGGAGTCACTCCCGGGAGGGTTGGCAAGTATTAGAAGTAGCGGCACTGCCGCAATGTATAATCGAAGGTCCAGCTTTAGTGTTAATTTGATATTGCCTCAAGGGCCAAGTCAAATTACACGTTGGGCCAAATTTGGCCCACCGGCCAGAGTTTGACACCCATGACCTTCACTGTATAAAATTACTGTAAAAATAAAAAATAAAATTACAGTTATATACTCCATCCATCCATCCATGTTCTACCGCTTATTCCCTTCGGGATCGCGGGGGGCGCTGGAGCCTATCTCAGCTACAATCAGGCGGAAGGCGGGGTACACCCTGGACAAGTCGCCACCTCATCGCAGGGCCAACACAGATAGACAGACAACATTCACACTCACATTCACACACTAGGGCCAATTTAGTGTTGCCAATCAACCTATCATGTTCTTCTTAAATGCAGTTAAGTACTGTAAATTTTGTTGCATTTTTCAAAAAATATCGACCAGCAGTAAGTTACTGTAAAACCTACAGTGTAATTCAGTATTTTTCAGACTTGTTTCTTGGGTCCGCCCACAATTCGTCCAACCGAGCTTCATTTCACCTGGCCGACCCTGCTAAATCCATCCTACTGCATCGTGTGTTTTTGATAACAAGGTAAGAGTCACTTGTACCTTGATGTGTCATTTTCTGTTTGAATTACTTTATATATATATTTATAAAGTCCGAAATGACATAGCGTCACAGTCAGCATCACAGACACTATCGTTGACCACGCGCATGTACCGCCGCATGCTAGCTAGCTAAGTTTTCTTGTTTTTTGTCATAGTCATCATAAAAGATGATAACTTGCAACATATGTGCTACGACTTGCAGCAATGTATTTGCGTATGTTAGACACATGCAAAGTCATAGTTGTATGCCTAATGCATCGTTTAAGTGTGCTTTCCCTAAATGCACAAGAGTTTTTTCCAACTTCTCAGCCTTCAAAACTCACAGCTGTCGTCATAAATATGGCAAGAGTAGGACTGATATGTATAGCGCAGAAGGTTTACCTTGTAATATTGTCTCATGTAGCGCGAAGTGCGATGATATACGGGCCTTTCTCCTGCATTTGAAAAGTCATATTACCGAAGGTAGGACAGTTACGTGCCCCTTCAGTCAATGTGAAAAAAGATTTACAGTTAAGTCTACTTTCACATCGCACGTGTCAAGGAAGCACTACGGCTACACTGAACGAAGTTTGACTTGATCAACAGCAAATCCAAGCAGCTCTTGTGTTATTAACACTGATGATGACTATTGTGATATGCAACTTGAGGATTCAGGATATTCCTGTTATGAAGACATGGAGGTCTACTTGCATTAAGAAAATGTTCACAGCACTGAAAAAAGGTTGAGAACCACTGCCTTAGGACAGTGGTTCTCAACCTTTTTTCAGTGATGTACCCCTGTGAACATTTTTTAAATTCAAGTACCCCCTAATCAGAGCAAAGCATTTTTGGTTGAAAAAAAGAGATAAAGAAGTAAAATACAGCACTATGTCATCAGTTTCTGATTTATTAAATTGTATAACAGTGCAAAATATTGCTCATTTGTTGTGGTCTTTCTTGAACTATTTGGAAAAAAAGATATAAAAATAACTAAAAACTTGTTGAAAAATAACCAAGTGATTCAATTATAAATAAAGATTTTTACACATAGAAGTAATCAACTTAAAGTGCCCTCTTTGGGGATTGTAATAGAGATCCATCTGGATTCATGAACTTCATTCTCAACATTTCTTCACAAAAAAAGAAATCTTTAACATCAATATTTATGGAACATGTCCACTACGCTTTAACCAAGCCTCCATTGTTTTCTACATGGATAGTTGATTGACAGTTGGTGCCGTGTGGCACCGCCAGGTAGGGTCAAACCATCATGGCATGGGGGAAACTCTGGCTTTATGGTAATGAATGGAATAGCCTACTTGATTAGTTGTTCAGTTTATGAACTTACATTCATATTTTGTCGAAGTATTATTCAATAAATATATTTATAAAGGATTTTTGAATTGTTGCTATTTTTAGAATATTTAAAAAAAATCTCACGTACCCCTTGGCATACCTTCAAGTACCCCCAGGAGTACGCGTACCCCCATTTGAGAACCACTGCCTTAGGAGACTAGATGTAAACAGAGGAAAGAGAGAGCGAGTGAGGTGGCCATTCCAAATACTTTTAAAATGCTACCCATATTGGATACTGTTTAGGAACGTAAACTGCATTTCTTGACTGTACCAGTTGCTGGTGACAAAGTCACAATAAAACGTTGGATGATCAGCATGGAAGGTGATGTCATCTGCAAAGGCGTCCAACCTAGCTTAATCTCAGGGCTTGCTGCCCTTCTTGCCACCTACTATGTGTTCAACTTGGAATACCAAGAGGAAGGTCCTCGGACATTGGAATTTGTTCAAAGGTAAATCCTCTTGATACTGTTAAAATACTGTTAGGATATTTTATTTTATATTTCTCACCTCTGTTCAGGAATTTGACTTGTCATTTCCCCAATTGTGTGCCTTAAATCAATGACTCTTCTGTTCCTTTGTGTACCTTCTTATTAGGGACCGAAGCACCAGTTTGACTCTAGGATACAGAGAAGGTAGGTAATGTGCAGGTAAAGATATGTTGACTGGGTCAAAGAAGGAAGCACCTGTTTGACCCCAGGATGCAGAAAAAGTAGGTAATTTGCAGGTAAAGATATGTTGACTGGATGATGGCAGGAAGCACCAGCTTGACCCGAGAATGCAGAGCAAGTAGGTAATGTGCGGGTGAAGATATGTTGAATGGGTAAAGGCAGGAAGCACCAGTGTGACCCCACCATGCAGGGAAGGTAGGTAATGTGCGGGTGAAGGTATGTTGAATGGATGAAAGAAGGAAGCGCAGGTGTGGTCGAGGCCATGCAGACAAGGTAGGTATGTGCAGGTGAAGATATGTTGTATGGTGAAAGAAAGAAGCACCAGTGTGACCCAAGGATGCAGGGAAGGTAGGTAATGTGCAGGTAAAGATATGTTGAATGGGTGAAGGCAGGAAACACCAGCTAGACGCCAGGATACAGAGAAGGTAGGTAATGTGCAGGTAAAGATATGTTGAATGAGTAAAGGCAGGAAACACCAGCTTGACTCCAGGATACAGAGAAGGTAGGTAATGTGCAGGTAATGATATGTTGAATGGGTAAAGGTAGAAAGCACCAGCGTGACCACACTATGCAGAGAAGGTAGGTAATGTGCAGGTAAAGATATGTTGAATGGGTAAAGGCAAGAAGCACCAGTGTGACCCCAGGATGCAGAGAAGATAGGTAATGAGCAGGTAACGATATGTTAAATGGGTGAAAGCAGGAAACATCAGCGTAAATACACGGTCCCGTAGATGGAGAGAAAACATAAATAGAGAGAGGGATTGGGGAGGCTTTAGCATTGTCTTCATCTCTGAATTTGTCTTAATGGGTTTTAGAGCATTCACTCATCTACAGCTGTGGTTATGGTATAGGCTCACATATATCCTAAAATTGATATTAATATTTGTGCAGTGCATATTCCTAAATAACAATGTGAGGGGGGTTCTGTATCGACTGCAAGTAATCTTCAATCACAACAGAATATCTAATATGCTTTCTCTCTTTTTTAGGCGATTCATTGGCGTTAACCCTGAGAGGGGAACAAAGGCTAGCCAGGGAAAGGCGGTGTCCAAGAAGACCAGGAAGCTGGTCCAGAAAAAGGCAGCAACTGTAAATCCTCACGTAGCCACCCTTATAAAACATCTCACAGACTTTGAGTGGGGCTTTATGTAGCCGACAACTAAACACTGGACTCGTGTTCAGTGTTTTGTCTCCAGTTAGAAATTAAGTGGACATGTTATAAATGTTAAAATGCTTTACTGAAAATAAGAAGAATGCACTAAATGTACATTGAATGTATTTGATGCACTTTAAAATAATTGGTTAATAAAAACATAATCTTGCAAGGCCATTTCTCCAGTCATTTTTATGCCAGCAGATTGCAGGGATTTTGATTTTGAAAAATTAAAAGTTCAACTCATTAACTTCTAGTGGCATTATACTGTAAAGCTCAGTCTATAGTGCTTACAATTATTTTACTGTAATTAACTGTTAATGGATATTACAGTAGATACACTAAAATAACAGTGTAATGCCGCTAAACAGATAACAGTATTATGCTGTGAAGCGTATATTTGACCGGTAAATTGAGAGCTTTTCCTTCTGGCGCAGCTCCTTCTTACCACAACGAATCGATATAGCGTCCTCATTACTGAAGACGCCGCACTGATCAGCCTGTGCATCTCATGATCCACTCTTCCCTCACTCATGAACAAGACTCCAGGTACTTGAACTCATCCACTTGGGGCAAGATCTCCTGCCCAACCTCGAGATGGCACTCCACCCTTTCCCGGGCGAGAACCTCGGACTTGGAGGTGCTGATTCTCATCCCAGTCGCTTCACACTCGGCTGCGAACCAATCCAATGAGAGCTGAAGATCCTGACCAGTTAAAGCCAAAAGGACCACATCATCTGCAAAAAGGAGAGACCTAATCCTGCAGCCTCCAAACCGGATCCCCTCAACGCCATGACTGCGCCTAGAAATTCTGTCCATAAAATTTATGAACACATTTGGTGACAAAGGGCAGCCAACACGAGGGTTGGACTCCGGTCCAACCCTCCCTGGAAAGGGGTCCGACTTACTGCTGGCAATGCGGACCAAGCTCTGACACTGATCATACAGGGAGCGACCCGCCACAATCAGACATGCCGATACCCCATACTCTCTGAGCACTCCCCACAGGACTTCCCGGGGTGGCCACGGTCGAATGTCTTCTCCAAGTCCAAAAAGCACATGTAGACCGGTTGGACAAACTCCCATGCACACTCAAGGACCCTGCCGAGAGTATAGAGCTGGTCTACCGTTCCACGACCAGGACGAAAACCACACTGTTCGTCCTGGATCCGAGGTTCCTCCTCTCCAGTACACATGAATAGACCTTACCGGGAAGGCTGAGGAGTGTGATCTACGATAGTTGGAACACACCCTCCGGTTCCCCTTCTTAAAGAGAGGAACCACCACCCCGGTCTGCCAATCCAGAGGTACCGCCCCTGATGTCCACGCGATGTTGCAGAGTCTTGTCAACTAAAACAGCCCCACAGCATCCAGAGCCTTAAGGAACTCCGGATGGAGCTCATCCACCCCCGGGGCCTTGCCACCGAGGAGCTTTTTAACTACCTTGGCAACCTCAGCCCCAGAAATAGGAGAGCCCAACAAAAATTCCCCAGGCACTGCTAGTCCTGTCGGTGTGCCCGCTGCCTCTGGAGTCCCATGAGCCAAAAGGACCAGATAAGCTCTTTCTTCAGCTTGACGGCATCCCGCACTGCTGGTGGCAACCAGCGGGTTCTAGGATTACCGCCACGACAGGCACCAAACACCTTGCGGCCACAGATCCAATCAGCTGGCTTGAAAAGAGAGGCACGGAACATGATCCATTCAGACTCAATGTCCAGCACCTCCTTTGTGACATGTTCAAAGTTCCTCCGGAGGTGGAAAAAGAAACTCTCTCTGACAGGAGACTCTGCTAGGCATTCCCAAAAGACTCTCACAATGCGTTTGGGCCTGCCAGGTCTGTCCGGGATCCTACCCCACCATCGGAGCCAGCTCACCAGGTGGTGATCGGTAGAAAGCTCGCCCCTCTCTTCACCCGAGTGTCCAAAACATGAGGCCGCAAATCTCATGACACAACTACAAAGTCAATCATGGAACTGCGGCCGAGGGTGTCCTGGTGCCAAGTGCACATATGGACACCCTTATGTTTGAACATTGTGTTTGTTATGGACAATCCGTGACGAGCACAAAAGTCCAATAACAAAGCACCACTTGGGTTCAGATCCGGGTGGCCATTTTTCCCAATCACGACTCTCCAGGTTTCAAAGTCGTTGCCAACATGAGCGTTGAAGACCCCCAGCAGATCAAGGGAATCACCCGAGGGAGCACTCTCAAGGGAATCCAAAAAGAGTGGGTACTCTGAGCTGCTGTTTGGTGCGTAAACACCAACAACAGTCAGGACCCGTCACCCAACCCGAAAGCGGAGGGAAGCTACCATCTCGTCTTCTGGGTGAAGTCCAACGTGCAGGCTTTGAGCCGGGGGGCAACAAGAATTGCCAACCCAGCCTCTCATTACTTGCAACGCCAGAGTGGAAGAGAGTCCAACCCCTCTTGAGATAACAGGTTCCAGAGTCCTTGCTGTGCGTCGAAGTGAGTCCAGCTTTATCTAGCCGGGAACTTCTCCACCTCGCGAGGTGACGTTCCACGTCCCAAGAGCGAGCTTATGTAGCCGATAATCGGACCGCCAAGTGCCCTGCCTTCGGCTTCCGCCCAGCTAACACTGCACCCGACCTCTATGACCCAGCCCATGAGTGGTGAGCCTATTGCAGGGGGGACCCACGTTGCCTCTTCGAGCTGGGCCCCATGGGCACCAGTCGCTCGCCATCGTGCCCCACCTCTGGGCCTGGCTCCACAGGGGAGCCATGGTGACCCGCGTCCGGGCGAGAAAATATCTAGGTCCTCGATTTGTACTTTTCATAAAGGTCTTTGAGCTGCTCTTTGTCTGATTCCTCACCTAGGACCTGTTTGTCTTGGGGGACCCTACCAGGGGGCATAGAAGCCCCCGGACAACATAGCTCCTAGGATCAGTGGGACACGCAAACCACAAAGGTGGCGGCTCAGAAAGCAGGTTATATA
Organism: Entelurus aequoreus; assembly: GCF_033978785.1. Lineage (NCBI taxonomy): Eukaryota > Metazoa > Chordata > Actinopteri > Syngnathiformes > Syngnathidae > Entelurus > Entelurus aequoreus. The sequence continues at coordinate 22,807,187 of NC_084753.1, read as the reverse complement.
AACATAACTCCAAAACCAAACATGCAAGATGTCTAAACATGCCTGTAATATTGTATCAATGTGAGTTTTACTAGAATCGGTTGTTTTTTTAAGGCTTGCAAACACAAAAAGTTTTTTTTACTCAATATGACAGTAAGTTCTTAAAATGCTGAGATAATGTGAAAAAAGCAATACAAATGTATTCCAACATAATTCCTAAACCAAACATGCAAAATGTCTAAAAATGCCTGTAATATTGAATCCTTGTGAGTTTTACTAGAATCATTTGTTTTTGTAAGGTTTGCAAATACAAAAATTGAGTTTTATGACAGACACAAGTTAGTTTTTTCACTCATTATAACAGTATAGATGTCATACTATATATTAAAGTTATATGAACATAACTCCAAAACCAAACGTGCATTATGTCCAAAATTGCCTGTACTATTGTATAGATGTGAGTTTTACTAGAATCAGGTTTGCAAATACAAAAATTGGGTTTTATGACAGTATACTGTCACACTCAATATGACAGTATAACTGTCATACTAAATCCATCCATTTTCTTCCGCTTATCCGAGGTCGGGTTGCGGGGGCAGCAGCCTAAGCAGAGAGCCCAGACTTCCCTCTCCCCAGCCACTTCGTCCAGCTCTTCTCGGGGGATCCCGAGGCGTTCCCAGGCCATAGTCTTTCCAATGTATCCTAGGTCTTCCCCATGGCCTCCTGCCGTTCGGACCTAGGGAGGCGTTCGGGTGGCATCCTGAGCAGATGCCCGAACCACCTCATCTGGCTCCTCTCAATGTGGAGGAGCAGCGGCTTTACACTGAGTTCCTCCCAGATGACAGAGCTTCTCGCCCTATCTCTAAGGGAGAGACCCACCACCCGGCGGAGGAAACTCATTTCGGCCGCTTGTACCCGTGACCTTGTCCTTTCGGTCATAACCCAAAGCTCATGACCATAGGTGAGGATGGGAACGTTGATCGACCGGTAAATTGAAAGCTTTTCCTTCTGGCTCAGCTCCTTCTTCACCACAACGGATCGATATAGCGTCCTCATTACTGAAGACACCGATCCGCCTGTAGATCTCACAATCCACTCTATCCTCACTCGTGAACAAGACTCCTAGGTACTTGAACTCCTTCACTTGGGGAAAGATCTCTTTCCAAACCTCGAGATGGCACTCCACCCTTTCCCGGGCGAGAACCATGGACTCTGACTTGGAGGTGCTGATTCTCATCCCAGTCGCTTCACTGCGAACCGATCCAATGAAAGCTGAAGATCTTGGCCAGTGAAGCCATCAGGACCACATCATCTGGAAAAAGCAGAGACCTAATCCTGCAGCCACCAAACCAGGCGCAGTCATGGCGTTGAGGGGATCCTCAAAGCCATGACTGCGCCTAGATATTCTGTCCATTAAAGTTATGAACAGAATCGGTGACAAAGGGCAGCCTTAGCGGAGTCTAACCCTCACTGGAAAGGGGTCCGACATACTGCCGGCAATGCGGACCAAGCTCTGACACTGATCATACAGGGAGACACCCGCCACAATCAGACATGCCGATACTCCATACTCTCTGAGCACTCCCCACAGGATTTACCGGGGGCCAAGGTCGAATGTCTTCTCCAAGTCCACAAAACTTATGTAGACTGGTTGGGCAAACTCCCATGCACACTCAAGGACCCTGCCGAGAGTATAGAGCTGGTCTACCGTTCCACAACCAGGACGAAAACCACACTGTTCGTCCTGGATCCGAGGTTCCTCCTCTCCATTACACATGAATAGACCTTACGGGGAAGGCTGAGGAGTGTGATCTACGATAGTTGGAACACACCCTGGTCCCCTTCTTAAAGAGAGGAACCACCACCCCGGTCTGCCAATCCAGAGGTACCGCCCCCGATGTAGACGCAATGTTGCAGAGTCTTGTCAACCAAGACTGCCCCACAGCATCCAGAGCCTTAAGGAACTCCGGACGGAGCTCATACCCCCGGGGCCTTGCCACCGAGGAGCTTTTTAACTACCTTGGCAACCTCAGCCCCAGAAATAGGAGAGCCCACCACAGACTTCCCAGGCACTGTTTCCTCATAGGAAGACGTGTTGGTGGGACTGAGGAGGTCTCGCTTGGCCTGTCGGTATGCCCACTGCCTCTGGAGTCCCATGAGCCAAAAGGACCCGGTGGCTCTTTCTTCAGCTTGACAGCATCCCTCACTGCTGGTGGATTACCGCCACGACAGGCACCAAACACCTTGCGGCCACAGCTTCAATCAGCTGGCTCAACAAGAGAGGAACGGTCCCAGAACATGGTCCACTCAGACTCAATGTCCAGCACCTCCCTCGTGACATGTTCAAAGTTCTTCCGGACATGTTCAAAGTTCTTCAGGAGACTCTGCTAGGTGTTCCCAGCAGACCCTTACAATACGTTTGGGCCTGCCAGGTCTGACCGGCATCCTCCCCTACCATCGGAGCCAGCTCACCACCAGGTGGTGGTTGGTGGAAAGCTCTGCCCCTCTCTTCCCCGAGTGTCCAAAACATGAGGCCGCAAATCCCATGACACAACTACGAAGTCAATCATGTGGCCGAGGGTGTCCTTGTGCCAAGTGCACATATGGACACCCTTATGTTTGAACATTGTGTTTGTTATGGACAATCCGTGACAAGCACAAAAGTCCAATAACAAAGCACCACTTGGGTTCAGATCCGGGTGGCCATTTTTCCCAATCACGACTCTCCAGGTTTCACTGTCGTTGCCAACATAGCGTTGAAGTCCACCAGCAGAACAAGGGAATCACCCGCGGGAGCACTCTCCAGTACTCCCTCAAGGGAATCCAAAAAGAGTTGGTACTCTGAGCTGCTGTTTGTTGTGTAAACACAAACAACAGTCAGGACCCGTCACCCAACCCGAAGGCTGAAGGAAGCTACCATCTCGTCTATTGGGTTTAAAGTCCAACGTGCAGGCTTTGAGCCGGCGGGCAACAAGAATTGCCACCCCAGCCTCTCATTAGTTGCAACGCCAGTGGGGAATCTCTTCCACTCTGGCGTTGCAAGTAATGAAAGTTCAGCTCAGTCCAGCCCCTCTGAGAGAACAGGTTCCAGAGCCCTTGCTGTGAGTCCAACTATATCTAGCCGGGAACGTCTCCACCTCATGCACCAGCTCAGGCTCCTTCCCTCCCAGCGAGGTGACGTTCCATGTCCCAAGAGCGAGCTTATGTAGCCGATAATCGGACCACCAAGTGCCCTGCCTTCGGCTGCCGCCCAGCTCACACTGCACCCTCTATGACCCAGCCCATGAGTGGTGAGCCCTGGAGGGGGGATCCACGTTGCCTCTTCGAGCTGAGCACGGCTGGGCCCCATGGGGACTGGCCCGTCAATCGCCATCGTGCCACACCTCTGGGCCTGGCTCCACAGGGGAGCCACGGTGACCTGCGTCCGGGCGAGAAAAAATCTAGGTCCTCAATTGTACTTTTAATAAAGGTCTTTGAGCTGCTCTTTGTCTGATCCCTCACCTAGGACCTGTTTGTCTTGGGAGACCATAGAAGCCCCCGGACAACATAGTTCCTGGATCAGTGGGACACGCAAACCACAAGGGTGGCGGCTCAGAAAGCAGGTTATATAAATATAACTCCAAAACCAAACATGCAATATGCCTAAACATGCCTGTTATATTGTATCAATGTGAGTTTTCCTAGAATCGGTTGTTTTTGTAAGGTTTGCAAATACAAAAATTAGGTTTTACTCACAATGACAAAATCACACTCAATATGACAGTTATTTAAACATAACTCATAAACCACACAAAAAAATGGCTAATAATGCCTGAAATAATGAATCATTGGGAGTTTTACTGAGTTTTATATTTTGCAAACACAAAAAGTAGTTTTTTACTTGACTGTAATGTTCTTAGAACCCTGAGATAATGGGAAAAAAGCAATAAAAATGTATTTAAACCTAACTCCTAAACAACACATGCAAAATGGCTAATAATGCCTAGGGAGACATGTAACGTTGTTAGTTTAAAAAAATGATCTTTTGTAAAGATATCAAAGACACAAGCTAGTTTTTTCTATTCAATATGACAGTATAACAGTCATGCTAAATATGAAAGTTATATAAACATAACTCCAAAACCAAACATGTGTCGTGTCTAAAAATGCCTGTAATAAAGTATTTATGTGAGTTTGTAAGGTTTGCAAAAACAAAAAGTAGTTTTTTACTCAATATGAAAGTAATGTTCTTAGAATCCTGAGATAATGCGAAAAAAGCAATACAAATGTATTCAAACACAAATTTTAAACCAAACATGTAAAATGTCTAAAAAATCCTGTAATATTGAATCTATATAAGTTTTACTAGAATCAATTGTTTTTGTAAGGTTTGCAAATACAAAAATTTACTTGACTGTAATGTTCTTAGAACCCTGAGATAATGGGAAAAAAGCAATAAAAATGTATTTAAACCTAACTCCTAAACAACACATGCAAAATGGCTAATAATGCCTAGGGAGACATGTAACGTTGTTAGTTTTAAAAAATGATCTTTTGTAAAGATATCAAAGACACAAGCTAGTTTTTTTTATTCAATATGACAGTATAACAGTCATACTAAATATGAAAGTTATATAAACATAACTCCAAAACCAAACATGTGTCATGTCTAAAAATGCCTGTAATAATGTATTTATGTGAGTTTGTAAGGTTTGCAAAAACAAAAAGTAGTTTTTTACTCAATATGAAAGTAATGTTCTTAGAACCCTGAGATAATGCGAAAAAAGCAATACAAATATATTCAAACACAAATTTTAAACCAAACATGTAAAATGTCTAAAAAATCCTGTAATATTGAATCTATATAAGTTTTACTAGAATCAATTGTTTTTGTAAGGTTTGCAAATACAAAAATTAGGTTTTACACATAATGACATTAAAACTGTAACACTCAATATGACAATTATTTATTTATAACTCCTAACCACACATGAAACATGTCTAATAATGCGTGAACAAATGTATCTTTGTGAGTGTTACTAGAAACATTTTCTTTTGTAAGGTTTGCAAAGACAGGTTAGTTTTTTTTACTCAATATGACAGTATAACTGCCACACTCAATATGACAGTTATTTAAACATAACTCTTAAACTACACATGAAAAATGATTAACAATGCCTGAAATAATGCATTCTTGTAAGTTTTACTCGAAACATATGCTTTTTTAAGGCTTGCAAACACAAAAATTATTTCTTTACTCAATATGACAGTAATGTTCTAAAATTCTGAGAAAATACGAACAAATTAAAAAAAATGATTCCAACATAATTCCTAAACCAAATACGCAAAATGTCTAAAAATGTCTGTAATATTGAATCCATGTGAGTTTTACTAGATTTAAATGATTTTGTAAGGTTTGCAAATACATAAATTAGGTTTTACTTACTATGTCATAACTGACAGTATATGACAGTTATTTAACCATTACTCAAACCACACATGAACAATGGCTAATAATGCCTGAAATAATGCATCCTTGGCCGTTTTACTCGAAACACATGCTTTTTTAAATCTTGCAAACACAAAAAGTAGTTTTTTTTACTCAATATGACTGTAATGTTCTTAAAATCCTGAGATAATGCGAAAAAAGCAATAAAAATGTATTTAAAAATTACTCCTAAACAACATATGCAAAATGGCTAATAATGCCTGGAAACATGTATCTTTGTTAGTTTTACTGGAAAAATGATATTTTGTAAAGTTTGCAAAGACACAAGCCAGTTTTTTTTAAATGCAATATGACAGTATAACAGTCATATTAAATATGAAAGTTATATGAACATAACTCCAAAACCAAACATGTGTCATGTCTAAAAATGCCTGTAATAATGTATTAATGTGAGTTTGTAAGGTTTGCAAAAACAAAAAGTAGTTTTTTACTCAATATGAAAGTAATGATCTTGGAATCCTGAGATAATGCGAAAAAAGCAATAAAAATGTATTTAAACATAACTCCTAAACAACCCAGGCAAAATGGGTAATAATGCCTGGAGACATGTATCTTTGTTAGTTTTACTAGGAAATGTATATTTTGTAAAGTTTGCAAAGACACAAGCTAGTTGTTTTTATTCAATAAGACAGTATAACAGTCATACTAAATATGAAAGTTATATAAACATAACTCCAGAACCAAACGTGTGTCATGTCTAAAATTGCCTATAATAATGTATTTATGTGAGTTTGTAAGGTTTGCAAAAACAAAAAGTAGTTTTTTCCTCAATATGAAAGTAGGGATTTTAGAATCCTGAGATAATGCGAAAAAAGCAATAAAAATGTATTTAAACATAATTCCTAAACAACCCATGCAAAATGGGTAATAATGCCTGGAGACATGTATCTTTGTTAGTTTTACTAGAAAAATGATCTTTTGTAAAGTTTGCAAAGACACAAGCTAGTTTTTTTTAATTCAATATGACAGTATAACAGTCATACTAAATATAAAAGTTATATAAACATAACTCCAAAACCAAACATGTGTCATGTCTAAAAATGTCTGTAATAATGTATTTATGTGAGTTTGTAAGGTTTGCAAAAACAAAAAGTAGTTTTTTACTCAATAGGAAAGTAATGATCTTGGAATCCTGAGATAATGCAAAAAAAGCAATAAAAATGTATTTAAACATAATTCCTAAACAACCCATGCAAAATGGGTAATAATGCCTGGATACATGTATCTTTGTTAGTTTTACTAGAAAAATGATGTTTTGTAAAGTTTGCAAAGACACAAGCTAGTTTTTTCAAATTAAATATGACAGTATAACAGTCCTACTGAATATGAAAGTTATCAAAACAAAGCTCCAAAACCAAACATCTGTTATGTCTAAAAATGCCTGTAATAATTTATTTATGTGAGTTTGTAAGGTTTGCAAAACAAAAAGTAGTTTTTTCCTCAATATGAAAGTAAGGATTTTAGAATTCCTGAGATAATGCGAAAAAAGCAATACAAATGTATTAAAACATAATTCCTAAACAACCCATGCAAAATGGGTAATAATGCCTGGAGACATGTATCTTTGTTAGTTTTACTAGAAAAATGATTTTGTAAAGTTTGCAAAGACACAAGCTAGTTTTTTCTTATTCAATATGACAGTATAACAGTCATACTAAATATGAAAGTTATATAAACATAATTCCAAAACCAAACATGTGTCATGTCTAAAAATGCCTGTAATAATGTATTAAAGTGAGTTTGTAAGGTTTGCAAAACAAAAAGTATTTTTTTCCTCAATATGAAAGTAAGGATTTTAGAATCCTGAGATAATGCGAAAAAAGCAATAAAAATGTATTTAAACATAATTCCTAAACAACCCATGCAAAATGGGTAATAATGCCTGGAGACATGTATCTTTGTTAGTTTTACTAGAAAAATGATCTTTTGTAAAGTTTGCAAAGACACAAGCTCGTTTTTTTTATTCAATAAGACAGTATAACAGTCATACTAAATATAAAAGTTATATAAACATAACTCCAAAACCAAACATGTGTCATGTCTAAAAATGTCTTTAATAATGTATTTATGTGAGTTTGTAAGGTTTGCAAAAACAAAAAGTAGTTTTTTACTCAATAGGAAAGTAATGATCTTGGAATCCTGAGATAATGCGAAAAAAGCAATAAAAATGTATTTAAACATAACTCCTAAACAACCCAGGCAAAATGGGTAATAATGCCTGGAGACATGTTTGTTAGTTTTACTAGGAAATGTATATTTTGTAAAGTTTGCAAAGACACAAGCTAGTTGTTTTTATTCAATAAGACAGTATAACAGTCATACTAAATATGAAAGTTATATAAACATAACTCCAGAACCAAACGTGTGTCATGTCTAAAATTGCCTATAATAATGTATTTATGTGAGTTTGTAAGGTTTGCAAAAACAAAAAGTAGTTTTTTCCTCAATATGAAAGTAGGGATTTTAGAATCCTGAGATAATGCGAAAAAAGCAATAAAAATGTATTTAAACATAATTCCTAAACAACCCCTGCAAAATGGCTAATAATGCCTGGAGACATGTATCTTTGTTAATTTTACTAGAAAAATTATATTTTGTAAAGTTTGCAAAGACACAAGCTAGTTTTTTTAATTCAATATGACAGTATAACAGTCATACTAAATATGAAAGTTATATAAACATAACTCCAAAACCAAACATGTGTCATGTCTAAAAATACCTGTAATGATGTATTTATGTGAGTTTGTAAGGTTTGAAAAACAAAATTAGTTTTTTACTCAATATGAAAGTAATGATCTTAGAATCCTGAGATAATGCGAAAAAAGCAATAAAAATGTCTTTAAACATAATTCCTAAACAACCCATGCAAAATGGGTAATAATGCCTGGACACATGTATCTTTGTTAGTTTTACTAGAAAAATTATGTTTTGTAAAGTTTGCAAAGACACAAGCTAGTTTTTTAAAATTAAATATGACAGTATAACAGTCCTACTAAATATGAAAGTTATCAAAACATAACTCCAAAACCAAACATGTGTCATGTCTAAAAATGCCTGTAATAATGTATTTATGTGAGTTTGTAAGGTTTGCAAAACAAAAAGTAGTTTTTTCCTCAATATGAAAGTAAGGATTTTAGAATCCTGAGATAATGCGAAAAAAGCAATAAAAATGTATTTAAACATAATTCCTAAACAACCCATGCAAAATGGGTAATAATGCCTGGAGACATGTATCTTTGCTAGTTTTACTAGAAAAAGTATCTTTTGTAAAGTTTGCAAAGACACAAGCTAGTTTTTTCTTATTCAATATGACAGTATAACAGTCATACTAAATATGAAAGTTATATAAACATAACTCCAAAACCAAACATGTGTCATGTCTAAAAATGCCTGTATTAATGTATTAATGTGAGTTTGTAAGGTTTGCAAAAACAAAAACTATTTTTTTACTCAATATGAAAGTAATGATCTTAAATCCTGAGATAATGCAAAAAAAGCAATGAAAATGTATTTAAACATAATTCCTAAACAACCCATGCAAAATGGGTAATAATGCCTGGAGACATGTATCTTTGTTAGTTTTACTAGAAAAATGATCTTTTGTAAAGTTTGCAAAGACACAAGCTAGTTTTTTTTTATTCAATATGACAGTATAACAGTCATACTAAATATAAAAGTTATATAAACATAACTCCAAAACCAAACATGTGTCATGTCTAAAAATGCCTGTAATAATGTATTTATGTGAGTTTGTAAGGTTTGCAAAAACAAAAAGTAGTTTTTTCCTCAATATGAAAGTAAGGATTTTAGAATCCTAAATAATGCGAAAAAAGCAATAAAAATGTATTTAAAGATCATTCCTAAACAACCCATGCAAAATGGCTAATAATGCCTGGAGACATTTATCTTTGTTAGTTTTACTAGAAAAATGATCTTTTGTAAAGTTTGCAAAGACACAAGCTAGTTTTTTTTTATTCAATATGACAGTATAACAGTCATATTAAATATAAAAGTTATATAAACATAACTCCAAAACCAAACATGTGTCATGTCTAAAAATGCCTGTAATAATGTATTTATGTGAGTTTCTAAGGTTTGCAAAAACAAAAAGTAGTTTTTTACTCAATATGAAAGTAATGATCTAAGAATCCTGAGATAATGCGAAAAAAGATAAAAATGTATTTAAACATAATTCCTAAACAACCCATGCAAAATGGGTAATAATGCCTGGAGACATGTATCTTTGTTAGTTTTACTAGAAAAATGATCTTTTGTAAAGTTTGCAAAGACATAAGCTAGTTTTTTTTTATTCAATATGACAGTATAACAGTCATACTAAATATAAAAGTTATATAAACATAACTCCAGAACCAAACGTGTGTCATGTCTAAAATTGCTTATAATAATGTATTCATGTGATTTGTAAGGTTTGCAAAAAAAAAAAGTAGTGTTTTACTCAATATGAAAGTAATGATCTTAGAATCCTGAGATAATGCGAAAAAAGCAATACAAATGTATCCAAACACAATTTTTAAACCAAACATGTGAATTGTCTAAAAATGCCTGTAATATTGAATCTATGTAAGTTTTACTAGAATCAATTGTTTTTGTAAGGTTTGCAAATACAAAAATGAGGTTTTACACATAATGACATTATAACTTTAACACTCAATATGAAAGTTATTTAATTATAACTCCTAAATACACATGAAACATGTCTAATAGCGTGAAAAAAATTATCTTTGTGAGTGTTGCTAGAAACATTTTCTTTTGTAAGGTTTGCAAAGACACAAGTTAGATTTTTTTAACTCAATATGACAGTATAACGCCACACTCAATATGACAGTTATTTAAACATAACTCCTAAACCACACCTGAAAAATGGCTAATAATGCCTGAAATAATGCATCTTTGGGAGTTTTACTGGAAACATATGCTTTTTTTAAGGCTTGCAAACACAAAAATTATTTGTATTGTATTATGTATTACAACATAATTCCTAAACCAAACATGCAAAATGTCTGAAAATGCCTGTAATATTGAATCCATGTGAGTTTTATTTGAATCAGTTGTATGGTTTGCTAATACAAAAATTGGGTTGTATGACAAACACAAGTTAGTTTTTTTACTCAATATAACAGTTTAGCTGTCATACTATATATGAAAGTTATATAAACATAACTCCAAAACCAAACCATTATGTCCAAAACTGCCTTTAATATTGTATATATGTGAGTTTTACTAGAATCAGGGTTGCAAATACAAAAATTGGGTTTTATGACAGTATACTGTCACACTCAATATGACAGTTATTTAAACATATCTCGAACAACACATGCAAAATAGCTAGTAATGCCTGGAGCATGTGTCTTAGTTAGTTTTACTAGAAAAATGTTATTTTGTAAGGTTTACAAAGACACAAGTTAGTTGTTGTTTTTATTCAATATGACAGTACAACTGTCATACTAAATATGAAAGTTATATAAACATAACTCTAAAACCAAACATGCATTGTGTCTAAAAATGCCTGTAATATTGTATCTGTGTGAGTTGAACTAGATTTAGTTGTTTTTGTAAGGTTTGCAAATACAAAATAAGGGTTTTACTCACTATGACAGTTTACTGTCACACTCAATCTGACAGTTATTTATTCAAACATAACTCCTAAACCACACATGCAAAATGGCTAATAATGCCTGGAGATATGTATCTTTGTGAGTTTTACTAGAAACATTATATTGTGTAAGGTTTAGTTAGTTTTTGTGCTCAATCTGACAGTATGACTGTCATTCTAAATCCATCCTTTTTCTTCCGCTTATCCGAGGTCGGGTTGCGGGGGCAGCAGCCTGAGCAGAAAATCCCAGACTTCTCTCTACCCAGCCACTTCGTCCAGCTCTTCTCGGGGTATTCCGAGGCGTTCCCAGGCCAGCCGGGGACATAGTCTTTCCAATGTGTCCTAGGTCTTCCCCGTGGCCTCCTGCCACACCTCCCTAGAGGCGTTCGGGTGGCATCCTGAGCAGATGCCCGAACCACCTCATGGCTCCTCTCAATGTGGAGGAGCAGCGGCTTTACTTTGAGTTCCTCCCGGATGACAGAGCTTCTCACCCTGTCTCTAAGGTAGAGACCCACCACCCGGCAGAGGAAACGCATTTCGTCCGCTTGTCCTTTCGGTCATAACCCAAAGCTGGGAACGTAGATCGACAGTAAATTGAGAGCTTTTCCTTCTGGCTCAGCTCCTTCTTCACCACAACGGATCGATATAGCGTCCTCAATACTGAAGACGCCGCACCAAACCGCCTGTGGATCTCTCGATCCACTCTATCCTCACTCGTGAACAAGACTCCTAGGTACTTGAACTCCTCCACTTGGGGCAAGATCTCCTCCCCAACCTGGAGATGGCACTCGACCCTTTCCTGCGCGAGAACCATGGACTTGGACTTGGAGGTGCTGATTCTCATCCCAGTCGCTTCACACTCAAGGACCCTGCCGAGAGTATAGACCTGGTCTACCGTTCCACGACCAGGACGAAAACCACACTGTTCGTCCTGGATCCGAGTTTCCTCCTCTCCAGTACACATGAATAGACCTTACTGGGAAGGCTGAGGAGTGTGTTTCACGATAGTTGGAACACACCCTCCGGTTCCCCTTCTTAAAGAGAGGAACCACCACCCCGGTGTGCCAATCCAGAGGTACCACCCCCAATGTTCACGCGATGTTGCAGAGTCTTGTCAACCAAGACAGCCCCACAGTATCCAGAGCCTTAAGGAACTCATCCACCACCGCCTTGCCACGGAGGAGCTTTTTAACTACCTAGGCAACCTAAGCCCCAGAAATAGGAGAGTCCACCACAGATTCCCCAGGCACTGCTTGGCCTGTCGGTATGCCCGCTGCCTCTGGAGTCCCATGAGCCAAAAGGACCCGATAGGCTCTTTCTTCAGCTTGACGGCATCCCTCCCTGCTGGTGGCCACCAGCGAGTTCTAGGATTACCGCCACGACAGGCACCAAACACCTTGCGGCCACAGCTCCAATCAGCAGGCTCGACAAGAGAGGCACGGAACATGGTCCACTCAGACTCAATGTCCAGCACCTCCCTCGTGACATGTTCAAAGTTCTTCCTTATGTTTGAACATTGTGTTTGTTATGGACAATCCGTGACGAGCACAAAAGTCCAATAACAAAGCACCACTTGGGTTCAGATCCGGGTGGCCATTTTTCCCAATCACGACTCTCCAGGTTTCACTGTCCTTGCCAACATGAGCATTGAAGTCCCCCAACAGAACAAGGGAATCACCCGAGGGAGCACTCTCCAGTACTCCCTCAAGGGAATCCAAAAAGAGTGGGTACTCTGAGCTGCTGTTTGGTGCGTAAACACAAACAGCAGTCAGGACCCGTCACCCAACCCGAAGGCGGAGGGAAGCTACCATCTCGTCTACTGGGTTAAAGTCCAACATGCAGGCTTTGAGCAACAACAATTGCCACCCCAGCCTCTCATTGCTTGCAACGCCAGAGTGGAAGAGAGTCCAGCCCCTCTTGAGAGAACAGGTTCCAGAGCCCTTGCTGTGCGTCGAAGTGAGTCCAACTATATCTAGCCGGAACTTCTTCACCTCGCGCACCAGCTCAGGCTCTTTCCCTCCCAGCGAGGTGACGTTCCACGTCCCAAGAGCGAGCTTATGTAGCCGATAATCGGACTGCCAAGTGCCCTGCCTTCGGCTGCCGCCCAGTTCACACTGCATCCGACCTCTATGACCTCAATGGGCCCATGAGTGGTGAGCCCATTGGAGGGTTGACCCACGTTGCCTCTTCGAAATGAGCCCGGCAGGGCCCCATGGAGACAGGCCCGGCCACCAGTCGCTCGCCATCGTGCCCCACCTCTGCGCCTGGCTCCACAGGGGAGCCACGGTGACCTGCGCCTGGGCGAGAAAAAATCTAGGTCCTCGATTTGTACTTTTCATAAAGGTCTTTGAGCTGCTCTTTGTCTGATCCCTCACCTAGGACCTTTTCTCAGGGGATCCCGAGGCGTTCCCAGGCCAGCCGGGAGACATAGTGTTCCCAATGTGTCCTGGGTCTTCCCCGTGGCCTCCAGGATGACAGAGCTTCACCTTCACCAGGGGTGTCAAACTCAAATACAGAGTGGGCCAAAGTTTAAAACTGAACAAAGCCGCGGGCCAAGGTTGAACAAATTAACCTTTTAATAGGGACCCAAACACGTTTTGCATTGAATATTGAACAAGCAAGGCTTATATAACTTTATAGTGACATGCAAAATGGAGTTTCAAATAATAATAATAATAATTAAAAAATATCAATTGCATATCAAATATAATTTAAATACAAATTGAATGCCTCTTTTCTATTTGCAGCCTTCTGAGGTAAATATCAACATTAACTTTATCCACAGGCTAATACATTTGAAAATAAAATAACAATGAATAAAACAACCATTCAGGACTTTAAACTGCTCAGTTTGCAACACACTGATCTAATTTGATGTGCCCAAGCCAGATACCTGGCATCTTTTTTTAGATGCTAGTTCTTTAATGTCGGGGCTCAGGCTTTGAGCTGAGGCAACTTTCATTATCGAACAAGATGTTCAACAGTCATATCTCGTACACCCAATTCTAACATCATTCAGACCCACTCACAAGATATGTGCAGCTACAGCACGCATACACAAATGAATGCAACGCATACTTCATCAACAGCGATACAGGTTACACTGAGGGTGCCAGTATAAAAAACTTTAACACTGTTAGAAATATACGCCACACTGTGAACCCACACCAAACAAAAATAAAAAACACTTTTCGGGAGAACATCCGCACCGTAACACAAAATAAACACAAAAGAACAAATACCCAGAATCTTTTGCAGCACTAACTCTTCCGGGATGCTACAAAATACACCCCCGCTACCACCAACCCCCCCCCCCCCCCCCCCCCCCCCCCCCCCACACACACACACACCTTGTAGCGTCTCGGAAGATTTAGTGCTACAAAGGGTTCTGGGTATTTGTTGTGTTGTGTTTATGTTGTGTTACGGTGCGGATGTTCTCCCAAAATGTGTTTGTCATTCTTGTTTGGTGTGCATTCACAGTGTGGCGTATATTTGTAAAAGTGTTAAAGTTTTTTATTTGGCTACCGTCAGTGTAACCTGTATCGCTGTTGATGAAGTATGCGTTGCATTCAATTGTGTGTGGGTGCAGAAGCTGCACTGACATGAAACTGGGCTGGCACTCGTTTGACTAGCTGGAAAAAAAAAAAAAATTCGGGAGGAGTGCTGGAGTCACTCCCGGGAGGGTTGGCAAGTATTAGAAGTAGCGGCACTGCCGCAATGTATAATCGAAGGTCCAGCTTTAGTGTTAATTTGATATTGCCTCAAGGGCCAAGTCAAATTACACGTTGGGCCAAATTTGGCCCACCGGCCAGAGTTTGACACCCATGACCTTCACTGTAAAAAATTACTGTAAAAATAAAAAATAAAATTACAGTTATATACTCCATCCATCCATCCATGTTCTACCGCTTATTCCCTTCGGGATCGCGGGGGGCGCTGGAGCCTATCTCAGCTACAATCAGGCGGAAGGCGGGGTACACCCTGGACAAGTCGCCACCTCATCGCAGGGCCAACACAGATAGACAGACAACATTCACACTCACATTCACACACTAGGGCCAATTTAGTGTTGCCAATCAACCTATCATGTTCTTCTTAAATGCAGTTAAGTACTGTAAATTTTGTTGCATTTTTCAAAAAATATCGACCAGCAGTAAGTTACTGTAAAACTTACAGTGTAATTCAGTATTTTTCAGACTTGTTTCTTGGGTCCGCCCACAATTCGTCCAACCGAGCTTCATTTCACCTGGCCGACCCTGCTAAATCCATCCTACTGCATCGTGTGTTTTTGATAACAAGGTAAGAGTCACTTGTACCTTGATGTGTCATTTTCTGTTTGAATTACTTTATATATATATTTATAAAGTCCGAAATGACATAGCGTCACAGTCAGCATCACAGACACTATCGTTGACCACGCGCATGTACCGCCGCATGCTAGCTAGCTAAGTTTTCTTCTTTTTTGTCATAGTCATCATAAAAGATGATAACTTGCAACATATGTGCTACGACTTGCAGCAATGTATTTGCGTATGTTAGACACATGCAAAGTCATAGTTGTATGCCTAATGCATCGTTTAAGTGTGCTTTCCCTAAATGCACAAGAGTTTTTTCCAACTTCTCAGCCTTCAAAACTCACAGCTGTCGTCATAAATATGGCAAGAGTAGGACTGATATGTATAGCGCAGAAGGTTTACCTTGTAATATTGTCTCATGTAGCGCGAAGTGCGATGATATACGGGCCTTTCTCCTGCATTTGAAAAGTCATATTACCGAAGGTAGGACAGTTACGTGCCCCTTCAGTCAATGTGAAAAAAGATTTACAGTTAAGTCTACTTTCACATCGCACGTGTCAAGGAAGCACTACGGCTACACTGAACGAAGTTTGACTTGATCAACAGCAAATCCAAGCAGCTCTTGTGTTATTAACACTGATGATGACTATTGTGATATGCAACTTGAGGATTCAGGATATTCCTGTTATGAAGACATGGAGGTCTACTTGCATTAAGAAAATGTTCACAGCACTGAAAAAAGGTTGAGAACCACTGCCTTAGGACAGTGGTTCTCAACCTTTTTTCAGTGATGTACCCCTGTGAACATTTTTTAAATTCAAGTACCCCCTAATCAGAGCAAAGCATTTTTGGTTGAAAAAAAGAGATAAATAAGTAAAATACAGCACTATGTCATCAGTTTCTGATTTATTAAATTGTATAACAGTGCAAAATATTGCTCATTTGTTGTGGTCTTTCTTGAACTATTTGGAAAAAAAGATATAAAAATAACTAAAAACTTGTTGAAAAATAACCAAGTGATTCAATTATAAATAAAGATTTTTACACATAGAAGTAATCAACTTAAAGTGCCCTCTTTGGGGATTGTAATAGAGATCCATCTGGATTCATGAACTTCATTCTCAACATTTCTTCACAAAAAAAGAAATCTTTAACATCAATATTTATGGAACATGTCCACTACGCTTTAACCAAGCCTCCATTGTTTTCTACATGGATAGTTGATTGACAGTTGGTGCCGTGTGGCACCGCCAGGTAGGGTCAAACCATCATGGCATGGGGGAAACTCTGGCTTTATGGTAATGAATGGAATAGCCTACTTGATTAGTTGTTCAGTTTATGAACTTACATTCATATTTTGTCGAAGTATTATTCAATAAATATATTTATAAAGGATTTTTGAATTGTTGCTATTTTTAGAATATTTAAAAAAAATCTCACGTACCCCTTGGCATACCTTCAAGTACCCCCAGGAGTACGCGTACCCCCATTTGAGAACCACTGCCTTAGGAGACTAGATGTAAACAGAGGAAAGAGAGAGCGAGTGAGGTGGCCATTCCAAATACTTTTAAAATGCTACCCATATTGGATACTGTTTAGGAACGTAAACTGCATTTCTTGACTGTACCAGTTGCTGGTGACAAAGTCACAATAAAACGTTGGATGATCAGCATGGAAGGTGATGTCATCTGCAAAGGCGTCCAACCTAGCTTAATCTCAGGGCTTGCTGCCCTTCTTGCCACCTACTATGTGTTCAACTTGGAATACCAAGAGGAAGGTCCTCGGACATTGGAATTTGTTCAAAGGTAAATCCTCTTGATACTGTTAAAATACTGTTAGGATATTTTATTTTATATTTCTCACCTCTGTTCAGGAATTTGACTTGTCATTTCCCCAATTGTGTGCCTTAAATCAATGACTCTTCTGTTCCTTTGTGTACCTTCTTATTAGGGACCGAAGCACCAGTTTGACTCTAGGATACAGAGAAGGTAGGTAATGTGCAGGTAAAGATATGTTGACTGGGTCAAAGAAGGAAGCACCTGTTTGACCCCAGGATGCAGAAAAAGTAGGTAATTTGCAGGTAAAGATATGTTGACTGGATGATGGCAGGAAGCACCAGCTTGACCCGAGAATGCAGAGCAAGTAGGTAATGTGCGGGTGAAGATATGTTGAATGGGTAAAGGCAGGAAGCACCAGTGTGACCCCACCATGCAGGGAAGGTAGGTAATGTGCGGGTGAAGGTATGTTGAATGGATGAAAGAAGGAAGCGCAGGTGTGGTCGAGGCCATGCAGACAAGGTAGGTATGTGCAGGTGAAGATATGTTGTATGGTGAAAGAAAGAAGCACCAGTGTGACCCAAGGATGCAGGGAAGGTAGGTAATGTGCAGGTAAAGATATGTTGAATGGGTGAAGGCAGGAAACACCAGCTAGACGCCAGGATACAGAGAAGGTAGGTAATGTGCAGGTAAAGATATGTTGAATGAGTAAAGGCAGGAAACACCAGCTTGACTCCAGGATACAGAGAAGGTAGGTAATGTGCAGGTAATGATATGTTGAATGGGTAAAGGTAGAAAGCACCAGCGTGACCACACTATGCAGAGAAGGTAGGTAATGTGCAGGTAAAGATATGTTGAATGGGTAAAGGCAAGAAGCACCAGTGTGACCCCAGGATGCAGAGAAGATAGGTAATGAGCAGGTAACGATATGTTAAATGGGTGAAAGCAGGAAACATCAGCGTAAATACACGGTCCCGTAGATGGAGAGAAAACATAAATAGAGAGAGGGATTGGGGAGGCTTTAGCATTGTCTTCATCTCTGAATTTGTCTTAATGGGTTTTAGAGCATTCACTCATCTACAGCTGTGGTTATGGTATAGGCTCACATATATCCTAAAATTGATATTAATATTTGTGCAGTGCATATTCCTAAATAACAATGTGAGGGGGGTTCTGTATCGACTGCAAGTAATCTTCAATCACAACAGAATATCTAATATGCTTTCTCTCTTTTTTAGGCGATTCATTGGCGTTAACCCTGAGAGGGGAACAAAGGCTAGCCAGGGAAAGGCGGTGTCCAAGAAGACCAGGAAGCTGGTCCAGAAAAAGGCAGCAACTGTAAATCCTCACGTAGCCACCCTTATAAAACATCTCACAGACTTTGAGTGGGGCTTTATGTAGCCGACAACTAAACACTGGACTCGTGTTCAGTGTTTTGTCTCCAGTTAGAAATTAAGTGGACATGTTATAAATGTTAAAATGCTTTACTGAAAATAAGAAGAATGCACTAAATGTACTTTGAATGTATTTGATGCACTTTAAAATAATTGGTTAATAAAAACATAATCTTGCAAGGCCATTTCTCCAGTCATTTTTATGCCAGCAGATTGCAGGGGTTTTGATTTTGAAAAATTAAAAGTTCAACTCATTAACTTCTAGTGGCATTATACTGTAAAGCTCAGTCTATAGTGCTTACAATTATTTTACTGTAATTAACTGTTAATGGATATTACAGTAGATACACTAAAATAACAGTGTAATGCCGCTAAACAGATAACAGTATTATGCTGTGAAGCGTATATTTGACCGGTAAATTGAGAGCTTTTCCTTCTGGCGCAGCTCCTTCTTACCACAACGAATCGATATAGCGTCCTCATTACTGAAGACGCCGCACTGATCAGCCTGTGCATCTCATGATCCACTCTTCCCTCACTCATGAACAAGACTCCAGGTACTTGAACTCATCCACTTGGGGCAAGATCTCCTGCCCAACCTCGAGATGGCACTCCACCCTTTCCCGGGCGAGAACCTCGGACTTGGAGGTGCTGATTCTCATCCCAGTCGCTTCACACTCGGCTGCGAACCAATCCAATGAGAGCTGAAGATCCTGGCCAGTTAAAGCCAAAAGGACCACATCATCTGCAAAAAGGAGAGACCTAATCCTGCAGCCTCCAAACCGGATCCCCTCAACGCCATGACTGCGCCTAGAAATTCTGTCCATAAAATTTATGAACACATTTGGTGACAAAGGGCAGCCAACACGAGGGTTGGACTCCGGTCCAACCCTCCCTGGAAAGGGGTCCGACTTACTGCTGGCAATGCGGACCAAGCTCTGACACTGATCATACAGGGAGCGACCCGCCACAATCAGACATGCCGATACCCCATACTCTCTGAGCACTCCCCACAGGACTTCCCGGGGTGGCCACGGTCGAATGTCTTCTCCAAGTCCAAAAAGCACATGTAGACCGGTTGGACAAACTCCCATGCACACTCAAGGACCCTGCCGAGAGTATAGAGCTGGTCTACCGTTCCACGACCAGGACGAAAACCACACTGTTCGTCCTGGATCCGAGGTTCCTCCTCTCCAGTACACATGAATAGACCTTACCGGGAAGGCTGAGGAGTGTGATCTACGATAGTTGGAACACACCCTCCGGTTCCCCTTCTTAAAGAGAGGAACCACCACCCCGGTCTGCCAATCCAGAGGTACCGCCCCTGATGTCCACGCGATGTTGCAGAGTCTTGTCAACTAAAACAGCCCCACAGCATCCAGAGCCTTAAGGAACTCCGGATGGAGCTCATCCACCCCCGGGGCCTTGCCACCGAGGAGCTTTTTAACTACTTTGGCAACCTCAGCCCCAGAAATAGGAGAGCCCAACACAGATTCCCCAGGCACTGCTCGGCCTGTCGGTATGCCCGCTGCCTCTGGAGTCCCATGAGCCAAAAGGACCAGATAAGCTCTTTCTTCAGCTTGACGGCATCCCGCACTGCAGGTGGCCACCAGCGGGTTCTAGGATTACCGCCACGACAGGCACCAAACACCTTGCGGCCACAGCTCCAATCAGCTGGCTTGAAAAGAGAGGCACGGAACATGATCCATTCAGACTCAATGTCCAGCACCTCCTTTGTGACATGTTCAAAGTTCCTCCGGAGGTGGAAAAAGAAACTCTCTCTGACAGGAGACTCTGCTAGGCATTCCCAAAAGACTCTCACAATGCGTTTGGGCCTGCCAGGTCTGTCCGGGATCCTACCCCACCATCGGAGCCAGCTCACCAGGTGGTGATCGGTAGAAAGCTCGCCCCTCTCTTCACCCGAGTTTCCAAAACATGAGGCCGCAAATCTCATGACACAACGACAAAGTCAATCATGGAACTGCGGCCGAGGGTGTCCTGGTGCCAAGTGCACATATGGACACCCTTATGTTTGAACATTGTGTTTGTTATGGACAATCCGTGACGAGCACAAAAGTCCAATAAAAAAGCACCACTTGGGTTCAGATCCGGGTGGCCATTTTTCCCAATCACGACTCTCCAGGTTTCAAAGTCGTTGCCAACATGAGCGTTGAAGACCCCCAGCAGATCAAGGGAATCACCCGAGGGAGCACTCTCAAGGGAATCCAAAAAGAGTGGTTACTCTGAGCTGCTGTTTGGTGCGTAAACACCAACAACAGTCAGGACCCGTCACCCAACCCGAAAGCGGAGGGAAGCTACCATCTCGTCTTCTGGGTTAAGTCCAACGTGCAGGCTTTGAGCCGGGGGGCAACAAGAATTGCCAACCCAGCCTCTCATTACTTGCAACGCCAGAGTGGAAGAGAGTCCAACCCCTCTTGAGATAACAGGTTCCAGAGTCATTGCTGTGTGTCGAAGTGAGTCCAAATTTATCTAGCCGGGAACTTCTCCACGTCCCAAGAGCGAGCTTATGTAGCCGATAATCGGACCGCCAAGTGCCCTGCCTTCGGCTTCCGCCCAGCTAACACTGCACCCGACCTCTATGACCCAGCCCATGAGTGGTGAGCCTATTGCAGGGGGGACCCACGTTGCCTCTTCGAGCTGGGCCCCATGGGCACCAGTCGCTCGCCATCGTGCCCCACCTCTGGGCCTGGCTCCACAGGGGAGCCACGGTGACCCGCGTCCGGGCGAGAAAATATCTAGGTCCTCGATTTGTACTTTTCATAAAGGTCTTTGAGCTGCTCTTTGTCTGATTCCTCACCTAGGACCTGTTTGTCTTGGGGCACCCTACCAGGGGGCATAGAAGCCCCCGGACAACATAGCTCCTAGGATCAGTGGGACACGCAAACCACAAAGGTGGCGGCTCAGAAAGCAGGTTATATAAACATAACTCCAAAACCAAACGTGCATTATGTCCAAAATTGCCTGTAATATTGTATATATGTGAGTTTTACTAGAATCAGGTTTACAAATACAAAAATTGGGTTTTTTGACAGTATACTGTCACACTCAATATGACAGTATAACTGTCATACTAAATCCATCCATTTTCTTCCGCTTATCCGAGGTCGGGTTGCGGGGGCAGCAGCCTAAGCAGAGAGCCCAGACTTCCCTCTCCCCAGCCACTTCGTCCAGCTCTTCTCGGGGGATCCCGAGGCGTTCCCAGGCCATAGTCTTTCCAATGTATCCTAGGTCTTCCCCATGGCCTCCTGCCGTTCGGACCTAGGGAGGCGTTCGGGTGGCATCCTGAGCAGATGCCCGAACCACCTCATCTGGCTCCTCTCAATGTGGAGGAGCAGCGGCTTTACACTGAGTTCCTCCCAGATGACAGAGCTTCTCACCCTATCTCTAAGGGAGAGACCCACCACCCGGCGGATGAAACTCATTTCGGCCGCTTGTACCCGTGACCTTGTCCTTTCGGTCATAACCCAAAGCTCATGACCATAGGTGAGGATGGGAACGTTGATCGACCGGTAAATTGAAAGCTTTTCCTTCTGGCTCAGCTCCTTCTTCACCACAACGGATCGATATAGCGTCCTCATTACTGAAGACGCCGCACCGATCCGCCTGTAGATCTCACAATCCACTCTATCCTCACTCGTGAACAAGACTCCTAGGTACTTGAACTCCTTCACTTGGGGAAAGATCTCTTTCCAAACCTCGAGATGGCACTCCACCCTTTCCCGGGCGAGAACCATGGACTCTGACTTGGAGGTGCTGATTCTCATCCCAGTCGCTTCACTGCGAACCGATCCAATGAAAGCTGAAGATCTTGGCCAGTGAAGCCATCAGGACCACATCATCTGCAAAAAGCAGAGACCTAATCCTGCAGCCACCAAACCAGGCGCAGTCATGGCGTTGAGGGGATCCTCAAAGCCATGACAGCGCCTAGATATTCTGTCCATTAAAGTTATGAACAGAATCGGTGACAAAGGGCAGCCTTAGCGGAGTCCAACCCTCACTGGAAAGGGGTCCGACATACTGCCGGCAATGCGGACCAAGCTCTGACACTGATCATACAGGGAGACACCCGCCACAATCAGACATGCCGATACTCCATACTCTCTGAGCACTCCCCACAGGATTTACCGGGGGCCAAGGTCGAATGTCTTCTCCAAGTCCACAAAACTTATGTAGACTGGTTGGGCAAACTCCCATGCACACTCAAGGACCCTGCCGAGAGTATAGAGCTGGTCTACCGTTCCACGACCAGGACGAAACCACACTGTTCGTCCTGGATCCGAGGTTCCTCCTCTCCATTACAAATGAATAGACCTTACCGGGAAGGCTGAGGAGTGTGATCTACGATAGTTGGAACACACCCTCCGGTCCCCTTCTTAAAGAGAGGAACCACCACCCCGGTCTGCCAATCCAGAGGTACCGCCCCCGATGTAGACGCAATGTTGCAGAGTCTTGTCAACCAAGACTGCCCCACAGCATCCAGAGCCTTAAGGAACTCCGGACGGAGCTCATATCCCCGGGGCCTTGCCACCGAGGAGCTTTTTAACTACCTTGGCAACCTCAGCCCCAGAAATAGGAGAGCCCACCACAGACTTCCCAGGCACTGTTTCCTCATAGGAAGACGTGTTGGTGGGACTGAGGAGGTCTCGCTTGGCCTGTCGGTATGCCCACTGCCTCTGGAGTCCCATGAGCCAAAAGGACCCGGTTGCTCTTTCTTCAGCTTGACAGCATCCCTCACTGCTGGTGGATTACCGCCACGACAGGCACCAAACATCTTGCGGCCACAGCTTCAATCAGCTGGCTCAACAAGAGAGGAACGGAACATGGTCCACTCAGACTCAATGTCCAGCACCTCCCTCGTGACATGTTCAAAGTTCTTCCGGACATGTTCAAAGTTCTTCAGGAGACTCTGCTAGGTGTTCCCAGCAGACCCATACAATGCGTTTGGGCCTGCCAGGTCCGACCGGCATCCTCCCCTAACATCGGAGCCAGCTCACCACCAGGTGGTGTTTGGTGGAAAGCTCTGCCCCTCTCTTCACCGAGTGTCCAAAACATGAGGCCGCAAATCCCATGACACAAGTACAAAGTCAATCATGCGGCCGAGGGTGTCCTTGTGCCAAGTGCACATATGGACACCCTTATGTTTGAACATTGTGTTTGTTATGGACAATCCGTGACAAGCACAAAAGTCCAATAACAAAGCACCACTTGGGTTCAGATCCGGGTGGCCATTTTTCCCAATCACGACTCTCCAGGTTTCACTGTCGTTGCCAACATAGCGTTGAAGTCCACCAGCAGAACAAGGGAATCACCCGAGGGAGCACTCTCCAGTACTCCCTCAAGGGAATCCAAAAAGAGTTGGTACTCTGAGCTGCTGTTTGGTG
The DNA here is from genome assembly GCF_033978785.1 of Entelurus aequoreus. Lineage (NCBI taxonomy): Eukaryota > Metazoa > Chordata > Actinopteri > Syngnathiformes > Syngnathidae > Entelurus > Entelurus aequoreus. Next base: position 22,783,240 of record NC_084753.1, on the reverse strand, counting down.
TGTAAACACAAACAACAGTCAGGACCCGTCACCCAACCCGAAGGCTGAAGGAAGCTACCATCTCGTCTATTGGGTTTAAAGTCCAACGTGCAGGCTTTGAGCCGGGGGGCAACAAGAATTGCCACCCCAGCCTCTCATTAGTTGCAACGCCAGTGTGGAATCTCTTCCACTCTGGCGTTGCAAGTAATGAAAGTTCAGCTCAGTCCAGCCCCTCTGAGAGAACAGGTTCCAGAGCCCTTGCTGTGAGTCCAACTATATCTAGCCGGGAACGTCTCCACCTCATGCACCAGCTCAAGCTCCTTCCCTCCCAGCGAGGTGATGTTCCATGTCCCAAGAGCGAGCTTATGTAGCGATAATCGGACCACCAAGTGCCCTGCCTTCGGCTGCCGCCCAGCTCACACTGCACCCTCTATGACCCAGCCCATGAGTGGTGAGCCCTGGAGGGGGGATCCACGTTGCCTCTTCGAGCTGAACACGGCAGGGCCCCATGGGGACAGGCCCGTCAATTGCCATCGTGCCACACCTCTGGGCCTGGCTCCACAGGGGAGCCACGGTGACCTGCGTCCGGGCGAGAAAAAATCTAGGTCCTCAATTGTACTTTTAATAAAGGTCTTTGAGCTGCTCTTTGTCTGATCCCTCACCTAGGACCTGTTTGTCCTTGATCAGTGGGACACGCAAACCACAAAGGTGGCGGCTCAGAAAGCAGGTTATATAAATATAACTCCAAAACCATCGGTTGTTTTTGTAAGGTTTGCAAATACAAAAATTAGGTTTTACTCACAATGACAAAATCACACTCAATATGACAGTTATTTAAACATAACTCATAAACCACACAAAAAAATGGCTAATAATGCCTGAAATAATGAATCATTGGGAGTTTTACTGAGTTTTATATTTTGCAAACACAAAAAGTAGTTTTTTACTTGACTGTAATGTTCTTACAACCCTGAGATAATGGGAAAAAAGCAATAAAAATGTATTTAAACCTAACTCCTAAACAACACATGCAAAATGGCTAATAATGCCTAGGGAGACATGTAACGTTGTTAGTTTAAAAAAATGATCTTTTGTAAAGATATCAAAGACACAAGCTAGTTTTTTCTATTCAATATGACAGTATAACAGTCATACTAAATATGAAAGTTATATAAACATAACTCCAAAACCAAACATGTGTCATGTCTAAAAATGCCTGTAATAATGTATTTATGTGAGTTTGTAAGGTTTGCAAAAACAAAAAGTAGTTTTTTACTCAATATGAAAGTAATGTTCTTAGAATCCTGAGATAATGCGAAAAAAGCAATACAAATGTATTCAAACACAAATTTTAAACCAAACATGTAAAATGTCTAAAAAATCCTTTAATATTGAATCTATATAAGTTTTACTAGAATCAATTGTTTTTGTAAGGTTTGCAAATACAAAAAATAGGTTTTACACATAATGACATTAAAACTGTAACACTCAATATGACAATTATTTATTTATAACTCCTAACCACACATGAAACATGTCTAATAATGCGTGAACAAATGTATATTTGTGAGTGTTACTAGAAACATTTTCTTTTGTAAGGTTTGCAAAGACAGGTCAGTTTTTTTTACTCAATATGACAGTATAACTGCCACACTCAATATGACAGTTATTTAAAGATAACTCTTAAACTACACATGAAAAATGATTAACAATGCCAGAAATAATGCATTCTTGTAAGTTTTACTCGAAACATATGCTTTTTTAAGGCTTGCAAACACAAAAATTATTTCTTTACTCAATATGACAGTAATGTTCTAAAATTCTGAGAAAATACGAACAAATTAAAAAAAATGATTCCAACATAATTCCTAAACCAAATACGCAAAATGTCTAAAAATGTCTGTAATATTGAATCCATGTGAGTTTTACTAGATTTAAATGATTTTGTAAGGTTTGCAAATACATAAATTAGGTTTTACTTACTATGTCATAACTGACAGTATATGACAGTTATTTAACCATAACTCAAACCACACATGAAAAATGGCTAATAATGCCGGAAATAATGCATCCTTGGCCGTTTTACTCGAAACACATGCTTTTTTAAATCTTGCAAACACAAAAAGTAGTTTTTTTTACTCAATATGACTTTAATGTTCTTAAAATCCTGAGATAATGCGAAAAAAGCAATAAAAATGTATTTAAACATTACTCCTAAACAACATATGCAAAATGGCTAATAATGCCTGGAAACATGTATCTTTGTTAGTTTTACTGGAAAAATGATCTTTTGTAAAGTTTGCAAAGACACAAGCCAGTTTTTTTTTATTCAATATGACAGTATAACAGTCATATTAAATATGAAAGTTATATGAACATAACTCCAAAACCAAACATGTGTCATGTCTAAAAATGCCTGTAATAATGTATTAATGTGAGTTTGTAAGGTTTGCAAAAACAAAAAGTAGTTTTTTACTCAATATGAAAGTAATGATCTTAGAATCCTGAGATAATGCGAAAAAAGCAATAAAAATGTATTCAAACATAACTCCTAAACAACCCAGGCAAAATGGGTAATAATGCCTGGAGACATGTATCTTTGTTAGTTTTACTAGAAAATGTATTTTTTGTAAAGTTTGCAAAGACACAAGCTAGTTGTTTTTATTCAATAATACAGTATAACAGTCATCTTACATATGAAAGTTATATAAATATAACTCCAAAACCAAACATGTGTCATGTCTAAAAATGCCTGTAATAATGTATTTATGTGAGTTTGTAAGGTTTGCAAAAACAAAAAGTAGTTTTTTACTCAATATGAAAGTAATGATCTAAGAATCCTGAGATAATGCGAAAAAAGCAATAAAAATGTATTTAAACATAATTCCTAAACAACCCATGCAAAATGGGTAATAATGCCTGGAGACATGTATCTTTGTTAGTTTTACTAGAAACATGATCTTTTGTAATGTTTGCAAAGACACAAGCTAGTTTTTTTTATTCAATATGACAGTATAACAGTCATACTAAATATAAAAGTTATATAAACATAACTCCAGAACCAAACGTGTGTCATGTCTAAAATTGCTTATAATAATGTATTCATGTGGGTTTGTAAGGTTTGCAAAAACAAAAAGTAGTTTTTTACTCAATATGAAAGTAATGATCTAAGAATCCTGAGATAATGCGAAAAAAGTAATAAAAATGTATTTAAACATAATTCCTAAACAACCCATGCAAAATGGGTAATAATGCCTGGAGACATGTATCTTTGTTAGTTTTACTAGAAAAATTATCTTTTGTAAAGTTTGCAAAAACACAAGCTAGTTTTTTTTTATTCAATATGACAGTATAACAGTCATACTAAATATAAAAGTTATATAAACATAACTCCAAAACCAAACATGTGCCATGTCTAAAAATGTCTGTAATAATGTATTTATGTGAGTTTGTAAGGTTTGCAAAAACAAAAAGTAGTTTTTTACTCAATATGAAAGTAATGATCTTGGAATCCTGAGATAATGCGAAAAAAGCAATAAAAATGTATTTAAACATAACTCCTAAACAACCCAGGCAAAATGGGTAATAATGCCTGGACACATGTATCTTTGTTAGTTTTACTAGAAAAATGATGTTTTGTAAAGTTTGCAAAGACACAAGCTAGTTTTTTAAAATTAAATATGACAGTATAACAGTCCTACTAAATATGAAAGTTATCAAAACATAACTCCAAAACCAAACATGTGTCATGTCTAAAAATGCCTGTAATAATGTATTAATGTGAGTTTGTAAGGTTTGCAAAAACAAAAAGTAGTTTTTTACTCAATATGAAAGTAATGATCTTAAAATCCTGAGATAATGCGAACAAAGCAATAAAAATGTATTTAAACATAATTCCTAAACAACCCCTGCAAAATGGCTAATAATGCCCGGAGACATGTATCTTTGTTAATTTTACTAGAAAAATGATATTTTGTAAAGTTTGCAAAGACACAAGCTAGTTTTTTTTAATTAAATAAGACAGTATAACAGTCATATTAAATATAAAAGTTATATAAACATAACTCCAAAACCAAACATGTGTCATGTCTAAAAATGTCTGTAATAATGTATTTATGTGAGTTTGTAAGGTTTGCAAAAACAAAAAGTAGTTTTTTACTCAATATGAAAGTAATGATCTTGGAATCCTGACATAATGCGAAAAAAGCAATAAAAATGTATTTAAACATAACTCCTAAACAACCCAGGCAAAATGGGTAATAATGCCTGGACACATGTATCTTTGTTAGTTTTACTAGAAAAATGATGTTTTGTAAAGTTTGCAAAGACACAAACTAGTTTTTTAAAATTAAATATGACAGTATAACAGTCCTACTAAATATGAAAGTTATCAAAACATAACTCCAAAACCAAACATGTGTTATGTCTAAAAATGCCTGTAATAATGTATTTATTTGAGTTTGTAAGGTTTGCAAAACAAAAAGTAGTTTTTTCCTCAATATGAAAGTAAGGATTTTAGAATCCTGAGATAATGCGAAAAAAGCAATAAAAATGTATTTAAACATAATTCCTAAACAACCCATGCAAAATGGGTAATAATGCCTGGAGACATGTATCTTTGTTAGTTTTACTAGAAAAATTATCGTTTGTAAAGTTTGCAAAGACACAAGCTAGTTTTTTCTTATTCAATATGACAGTATAACAGTCATACTAAATATGAAAGTTATATAAACATAACTCCAAAACCAAACATGTGTCATGTATAAAAATGCCTGTATTAATGTATTAATGTGAGTTTGTAAGGTTTGCAAAAACAAAAACTAGTTTTTTACTCAATATGAAAGTAATGATCTTAAAATCCTGAGATAATGCGAAAAAAGCAATAAAAATGTATTTAAACATAATTCCTAAACAACACATGCAAAATGGCTAATAATGCCTGGAGACATGTATCTTTGTTAGTTTTACTAGAAAAATGATAGTTTGTAAAGTTTGCAAAGACACAAGCTAGTTTTTTTAAATTCAATATGACAGTATAACAGTCATATTAAATATAAAAGTTATATAAACATAACTCCAAAACCAAACATGTGTCATGTCTAAAAATGCCTGTAATAATGTATTTATGTGAGTTTGTAAGGTTTGCAAAAACAAAAAGTAGTTTTTTACTCAATATGAAAGTAATGATCTAAGAATCCTGAGATAATGCGAAAAAAGCAATACAAATGTATTTAAACATAATTCCTAAACAACCCATGCAAAATGGGTAATAATGCCTGGAGACATGTATCTTTGTTAGTTTTACTAGAAAAATTATCTTTTGTAAAGTTTGCAAAAACACAAGCTAGTTTTTTTTTATTCAATATGACAGTATAACAGTCATACTAAATATAAAAGTTATATAAACATAACTCCAGAACCAAACGTGTGTCATGTCTAAAATTGCTTATAATAATGTATTCATGTGGGTTTGTAAGGTTTGCAAAAACAAAAAGTAGTTTTTTACTCAATATGAAAGTAATGATCTTAGAATCCTGAGATAATGCGAAAAAAGCAATAAAAATGTCTTTAAACATAATTCCTAAACAACCCATGCAAAATGGGTAATAATGCCTGGAGACATGTATCTTTGTTAGTTTTACTAGAAAAATGATCTTTTGTAATGTTTGCAAAGACACAAGCTAGTTTTTTTTTATTCAATATGACAGTATAACAGTCATATTAAATATAAAAGTTATATAAACATAACTCCAAAACCAAACATGTGTCATGTCTAAAAATGTCTGTAATAATGTATTTATGTGAGTTTGTAAGGTTTGCAAAAACAAAAAGTAGTTTTTTACTCAATATGAAAGTAATGATCTTGGAATCCTGAGATAATGCGAAAAAAGCAATAAAAATGTATTTAAACATAACTCCTAAACAACCCAGGCAAAATGGGTAATAATGCCTGGACACATGTTTCTTTGTTAGTTTTACTAGAAAAATGATGTTTTGTAAAGTTTGCAAAGACACAAACTAGTTTTTTAAAATTAAATATGACAGTATAACAGTCCTACTAAATATGAAAGTTATCAAAACATAACTCCAAAACCAAACATGTGTTATGTCTAAAAATGCCTGTAATAATGTATTTATTTGAGTTTGTAAGGTTTGCAAAACACAAAGTAGTTTTTTCCTCAATATGAAAGTAAGGATTTTAGAATCCTGAGATAATGCGACAAAAGCAATAAAAATGTATTTAAACATAATTCCTAAACAACCCATGCAAAATGGGTAATAATGCCTGGAGACATGTATCTTTGTTAGTTTTACTAGAAAAATTATCTTTTGTAAAGTTTGCAAAGACACAAGCTAGTTTTTTCTTATTCAATATGACAGTATAACAGTCATACTAAATATAAAAGTTATATAAACATAACTCCAAAACCAAACATGTGTCATGTATAAAAATGCCTGTATTAATGTATTAATGTGAGTTTGTAAGGTTTGCAAAAACAAAAACTAGTTTTTTACTCAATATGAAAGTAATGATCTTAAAATCCTGAGATAATGCGAAAAAAGCAATAAAAATGTATTTAAACATAATTCCTAAACAACACATGCAAAATGGCTAATAATGCCTGGAGACATGTATCTTTGTTAGTTTTACTAGAAAAATGATAGTTTGTAAAGTTTGCAAAGACACAAGCTAGTTTTTTTAAATTCAATATGACAGTATAACAGTCATATTAAATATAAAAGTTATATAAACATAACTCCAAAACCAAACATGTGTCATGTCTAAAAATGCCTGTAATAATGTATTTATGTGAGTTTGTAAGGTTTGCAAAAACAGAAAGTAGTTTTTTACTCAATATGAAAGTAATGATCTAAGAATCCTGAGATAATGCGAAAAAAGCAATAAAAATGTATTTAAACATAATTCCTAAACAACCCATGCAAAATGGGTAATAATGCCTGGAGACATGTATCTTTGTTAGTTTTACTAGAAAAATGATCTTTTGTAATGTTTGCAAAGACACAAGCTAGTTTTTTTTATTCAATATGACAGTATAACAGTCATACTAAATATAAAAGTTATATAAACATAACTCCAGAACCAAACGTGTGTCATGTCTAAAATTGCTTATAATAATGTATTCATGTGGGTTTGTAAGGTTTGCAAAAACAAAAAGTAGTTTTTTACTCAATATGAAAGTAATGATCTAAGAATCCTGAGATAATGCGAAAAAAGCAATAAAAATGTATTTAAACATAATTCCTAAACAACCCATGCAAAATGGGTAATAATGCCTGGAGACATGTATCTTTGTTAGTTTTACTAGAAAAATGATCTTTTGTAAAGTTTGCAAAGACACAAGCTAGTTTTTTTTAATTCAATATGACAGTATAACAGTCATACTAAATATAAAAGTTATATAAACATAACTCCAAAACCAAACATGTGTCATGTCTAAAAATGTCTGTAATAATGTATTTATGTGAGTTTGTAAGGTTTGCAAAAACAAAAAGTAGTTTTTTACTCAATATGAAAGTAATGATCTTGGAATCCTGAGATAATGCGAAAAAAGCAATAAAAATGTATTTAAACATAACTCCTAAACAACCCAGGCAAAATGGGTAATAATGCCTGGACACATGTATCTTTGTTAGTTTTACTAGAAAAATGATGTTTTGTAAAGTTTGCAAAGACACAAACTAGTTTTTTAAAATTAAATATGACAGTATAACAGTCCTACTAAATATGAAAGTTATCAAAACATAACTCCAAAACCAAACATGTGTTATGTCTAAAAATGCCTGTAATAATGTATTTATTTGAGTTTGTAAGGTTTGCAAAACAAAAAGTAGTTTTTTCCTCAATATGAAAGTAAGGATTTTAGAATCCTGAGATAATGCGACAAAAGCAATAAAAATGTATTTAAACATAATTCCTAAACAACCCATGCAAAATGGGTAATAATGCCTGGAGACATGTATCTTTGTTAGTTTTACTAGAAAAATTATCTTTTGTAAAGTTTGCAAAGACACAAGCTAGTTTTTTCTTATTCAATATGACAGTATAACAGTCATACTAAATATGAAAGTTATATAAACATAACTCCAAAACCAAACATGTGTCATGTATAAAAATGCCTGTATTAATGTATTAATGTAAGTTTGTAAGGTTTGCAAAAACAAAAACTAGTTTTTTACTCAATATGAAAGTAATGATCTTAAAATCCTGAGATAATGCGAAAAAAGCAATAAAAATGTATTTAAACATAATTCCTAAACAACACATGCAAAATGGCTAATAATGCCTGGAGACATGTATCTTTGTTAGTTTTACTAGAAAAATGATCTTTTGTAATGTTTGCAAAGACACAAGCTAGTTTTTTTTATTCAATATGACAGTATAACAGTCATACTAAATATAAAAGTTATATAAACATAACTCCAGAACCAAACGTGTGTCATGTCTAAAATTGCTTATAATAATGTATTCATGTGGGTTTGTAAGGTTTGCAAAAACAAAAAGTAGTTTTTTACTCAATATGAAAGTAATGATCTTAGAATCCTGAGATAATGCGAAAAAAGCAATAAAAATGTCTTTAAACATAATTCCTAAACAACCCATGCAAAATGGGTAATAATGCCTGGAGACATGTATATTTGTTAGTTTTACTAGAAAAATGATCTTTTGTAAAGTTTGCAAAGACACAAGCTAGTTTTTTTTAATTCAATATGACAGTATAACAGTCATACTAAATATAAAAGTTATATAAACATAACTCCAAAACCAAACATGTGTCATGTCTAAAAATGTCTGTAATAATGTATTTATGTGAGTTTGTAAGGTTTGCAAAAACAAAAAGTAGTTTTTTACTCAATATGAAAGTAATGATCTTGGAATCCTGAGATAATGCGAAAAAAGCAATAAAAATGTATTTAAACATAACTCCTAAACAACCCAGGCAAAATGGGTAATAATGCCTGGACACATGTATCTTTGTTAGTTTTACTAGAAAAATGAAGTTTTGTAAAGTTTGCAAAGACACAAGCTAGTTTTTTAAAATTAAATATGACAGTATAACAGTCCTACTAAATATGAAAGTTATCAAAACATAACTCCAAAACCAAACATGTGTCATGTCTAAAAATGCCTGTAATAATGTATTAATGTGAGTTTGTAAGGTTTGCAAAAACAAAAAGTAGTTTTTTACTCAATATGAAAGTAATGATCTTAAAATCCTGAGATAATGCGAACAAAGCAATAAAAATGTATTTAAACATAATTCCTAAACAACCCAGGCAAAATGGGTAATAATGCCTGGAGACATGTATCTTTGTTAATTTTACTAGAAAAATGATATTTTGTAAAGTTTGCAAAGACACAAGCTAGTTTTTTTTAATTAAATAAGACAGTATAACAGTCATATTAAATATAAAAGTTATATAAACATAACTCCAAAACCAAACATGTGTCATGTCTAAAAATGCCTGTAATAATGTATTAATGTGAGTTTGTAAGGTTTGCAAAAACAAAAAGTAGTTTTTTACTCAATATGAAAGTAATGATCTTAAAATCCTGAGATAATGCGAAAAAAGCAATAAAAATGTATTTAAACATAATTCCTAAATAACCCATGCAAAATGGGTAATAATGCCTGGAGACATGTATCTTTGTTAGTTTTACTAGAAAAATGATCTTTTGTAAAGTTTGCAAAGACACAAGCTAGTTTTTTTTTATTCAATATGACAGTATAACAGTCATACTAAATATAAAAGTTATATAAGCATAACTCCAAAACCAAACATGTGTCATGTCTAAAAATGTCTGTAATAATGTATTTATGTGAGTTTGTAAGGTTTGCAAAAACAAAAAGTAGTTTTTTACTCAATATGAAAGTAATGATCTTGGAATCCTGAGATAATGCTAAAAAAGCAATAAAAATGTATTTAAACATAACTCCTAAACAACCCAGGCAAAATGGGTAATAATGCCTGGAGACATGTATCTTTGTTAGTTTTACTAGGAAATGTATATTTTGTAAAGTTTGCAAAGACACAAGCTAGTTGTTTTTATTCAATAAGACAGTATAACAGTCATACTAAATATGAAAGTTATATAAACATAACTCCAGAACCAAACGTGTGTCATGTCTAAAATTGCCTATAATAATGTATTTATGTGAGTTTGTAAGGTTTGCAAAAACAAAAAGTAGTTTTTTCCTCAATATGAAAGTAGGGATTTAAGAATCCTGAGATAATGCGAAAAAAGCAATAAAAATGTATTTAAACATAATTCCTAAACAACCCCTGCAAAATGGGTAATAATGCCTGGAGACATGTATCTTTGTTAGTTTTACTAGAAAAATGATCTTTTGTAATGTTTGCAAAGACACAAGCTAGTTTTTTTTTATTCAATATGACAGTATAACAATCATACTAAATATGAAAGTTATATAAACATAACTCCAAAACCAAACATGTGTCATGTCTAAAAATGCCTGTAATAATGTATTTATGTGAGTTTGTAAGGTTTGCAAAAACAAAAAGTAGTTTTTTACTCAATATGAAAGTAATGATCTTAGAATCCTGAGATAATGCGAAAAAAGCAATAAAAATGTATTTAAACATAACTCCTAAACAACCCAGGCAAAATGGGTAATAATGCCTGGACACATATATCTTTGTTAGTTTTACTAGAAAAATGATGTTTTGTAAAGTTTGCAAAGACACAAGCTAGTTTTTTAAAATTAAATATGACAGTATAACAGTCCTACTAAATATGAAAGTTATCAAAACATAACTCCAAAACCAAACATGTGTTATGTCTAAAAATGCCTGTAATAATGTATTTATGTGAGTTTGTAAGGTTTGCAAAACAAAAAGTAGTTTTTTCCTCAATATGCAAGTAAGGATTTAAGAATCCTGAGATAATGCGAAAAAAGCAATAAAAATGTATTTAAACATAATTCCTAAACAACCCCTGCAAAATGGGTAATAATGCCTGGAGACATGTATCTTTGTTATTTTTACTAGAAAAATTATCTTTTGTAAAGTTTGCAAAGACACAAGCTAGTTTTTTCTTATTCAATATGACAGTATAACAGTCATACTAAATATGAAAGTTATATAAACATAACTCCAAAACCAAACATGTGTCATGTCTAAAAATGCCTGTATTAATGTATTAATGTGAGTTTGTAAGGTTTGCAAAAACAAAAACTATTTTTTTACTCAATATGAAAGTAATGATCTTGAAATCCTGAGATAATGCAAAAAAAGCAATAAAAATGTATTTAAACATAATTCCTAAACAACCCATGCAAAATGGGTAATAATGCCTGGAGACATGTATCTTTGTTAGTTTTACTAGAAAAATGATCTTTTGTAAAGTTTGCAAAGACACAAGCTAGTTTTTTTTTATTCAATATGACAGTATAACAGTCATACTAAATATAAAAGCTATATAAACATAACTCCAAAACCAAACATGTGTCATGTCTAAAAATGTCTGTAATAATGTATTTATGTGAGTTTGTAAGGTTTGCAAAAACAAAAAGTAGTTTTTTACTCAATATGAAAGTAATGATCTTAGAATCCTGAGATAATGCAAAAAAAGCAATAAAAGTGTATTTAAACATAATTCCTAAACAACCCAGGCAAAATGGGTAATAATGCCTGGAGACATGTATCTTTGTTAGTTTTACTAGGAAATGTATATTTTGTAAAGTTTGCAAAGACACAAGCTAGTTGTTTTTATTCAATAAGACAGTATAACAGTCATACTAAATATGAAAGTTATATAAACATAACTCCAGAACCAAACGTGTGTCATGTCTAAAATTGCCTATAATAATGTATTTATGTGAGTTTGTAAGGTTTGCAAAAACAAAAAGTAGTTTTTTCCTCAATATGAAAGTAGGGATTTAAGAATCCTGAGATAATGCGAAAAAAGCAATAAAAATGTATTTAAACATAATTCCTAAACAACCCCTGCAAAATGGGTAATAATGCCTGGAGACATGTATCTTTGTTAGTTTTACTAGAAAAATGATCTTTTGTAATGTTTGCAAAGACACAAGCTAGTTTTTTTTTATTCAATATGACAGTATAACAATCATACTAAATATGAAAGTTATATAAACATAACTCCAAAACCAAACATGTGTCATGTCTAAAAATGCCTGTAATAATGTATTTATGTGAGTTTGTAAGGTTTGCAAAAACAAAAAGTAGTTTTTTACTCAATATGAAAGTAATGATCTTAGAATCCTGAGATAATGCGAAAAAAGCAATAAAAATGTATTTAAACATAACTCCTAAACAACCCCTGCAAAATGGGTAATAATGCCTGGAGACATGTATCTTTGTTAGTTTTACTAGAAAAATGATCTTTTGTAATGTTTGCAAAGACACAAGCTAGTTTTTTTTTATTCAATATGACAGTATAACAATCATACTAAATATGAAAGTTATATAAACATAACTCCAAAACCAAACATGTGTCATGTCTAAAAATGCCTGTAATAATGTATTTATGTGAGTTTGTAAGGTTTGCAAAAACAAAAAGTAGTTTTTTACTCAATATGAAAGTAATGATCTTAGAATCCTGAGATAATGCGAAAAAAGCAATAAAAATGTATTTAAACATAACTCCTAAACAACCCAGGCAAAATGGGTAATAATGCCTGGACACATATATCTTTGTTAGTTTTACTACAAAAATGATGTTTTGTAAAGTTTGCAAAGACACAAGCTAGTTTTTTAAAATTAAATATGACAGTATAACAGTCCTACTAAATATGAAAGTTATCAAAACATAACTCCAAAACCAAACATGTGTTATGTCTAAAAATGCCTGTAATAATGTATTTATGTGAGTTTGTAAGGTTTGCAAAACAAAAAGTAGTTTTTTCCTCAATATGCAAGTAAGGATTTAAGAATCCTGAGATAATGCGAAAAAAGCAATAAAAATGTATTTAAACATAATTCCTAAACAACCCCTGCAAAATGGGTAATAATGCCTGGAGACATGTATCTTTGTTATTTTTACTAGAAAAATTATCTTTTGTAAAGTTTGCAAAGACACAAGCTAGTTTTTTCTTATTCAATATGACAGTATAACAGTCATACTAAATATGAAAGTTATATAAACATAACTCCAAAACCAAACATGTGTCATGTCTAAAAATGCCTGTATTAATGTATTAATGTGAGTTTGTAAGGTTTGCAAAAACAAAAACTATTTTTTTACTCAATATGAAAGTAATGATCTTGAAATCCTGAGATAATGCAAAAAAAGCAATAAAAATGTATTTAAACATAATTCCTAAACAACCCATGCAAAATGGGTAATAATGCCTGGAGACATGTATCTTTGTTAGTTTTACTAGAAAAATGATCTTTTGTAAAGTTTGCAAAGACACAAGCTAGTTTTTTTTTATTCAATATGACAGTATAACAGTCATACTAAATATAAAAGCTATATAAACATAACTCCAAAACCAAACATGTGTCATGTCTAAAAATGTCTGTAATAATGTATTTATGTGAGTTTGTAAGGTTTGCAAAAACAAAAAGTAGTTTTTTACTCAATATGAAAGTAATGATCTTAGAATCCTGAGATAATGCAAAAAAAGCAATAAAAGTGTATTTAAACATAACTCCTAAACAACCCAGGCAAAATGGGTAATAATGCCTGGAGACATGTATCTTTGTTAGTTTTACTAGGAAATGTATATTTTGTAAAGTTTGCAAAGACACAAGCTAGTTGTTTTTATTCAATAAGACAGTATAACAGTCATACTAAATATGAAAGTTATATAAACATAACTCCAGAACCAAACGTGTGTCATGTCTAAAATTGCCTATAATAATGTATTTATGTGAGTTTGTAAGGTTTGCAAAAACAAAAAGTAGTTTTTTCCTCAATATGAAAGTAAGGATTTTAGAATCCTAAATAATGCGAAAAAAGCAATAAAAATGTATTTAAAGATAATTCCTAAACAACACATGCAAAATGGCTAATAATTCCTGGAGACATGTATCTTTGTTAGTTTTACTAGAAAAATGATATTTTGTAAAGTTTGCAAAGACACAAGCTAGTTTTTTTTAATTCAATATGACAGTATAACAGTCATATTAAATATAAAAGTTATATAAACATAACTCCAAAACCAAACATGTGTCATGTCTAAAAATGCCTGTAATAATGTATTTATGTGAGTTTGTAAGGTTTGCAAAAACAAAAAGTAGTTTTTTACTCAATATGAAAGTAATGATCTAAGAATCCTGAGATAATGCGAAAAAAGCAATAAAAATGTATTTAAACATAATTCCTAAACAACCCATGCAAAATGGGTAATAATGCCTGGAGACATGTATCTGTGTTAGTTTTACTAGAAAAATGATCTTTTGTAAAGTTTGCAAAGACACAAGCTATTTTTTTTTTATTCAATATGACAGTATAACAGTCATACTAAATATAAAAGTTATATAAACATAACTCCAGAACCAAACGTGTGTCATGTCTAAAATTGCTTATAATAATGTATTTATGTGGGTTTGTAAGGTTTGCAAAAACAAAAAGTAGTGTTTTACTCAATACGAAAGTAATGATCTTAGAATCCTGAGATAATGCGAAAAAAGCAATACAAATGTATTCAAACACAATTTTTAAACCAAACATGTGAATTGTCTAAAAATGCCTGTAATATTGAATTTATGTAAGTTTTACTAGAATCAATTGTTTTTGTAAGGTTTGCAAATACAAAAATTAGGTTTTACACATAATGACATTATAACTTTAACACTCATATTTGAAAGTTATTTAATTATAACTCCTAAATACACATGAAACATGTCTAATAGCGTGAAAAAAATTATCTTTGTGAGTGTTGCTAGAAACATTTTCTTTTGTAAGGTTTGCAAAGACACAAGTTAGATTTTTTTAACTCAATATGACAGTACAACGCCACACTCAATATGACAGTTATTTAAACATAACTCCTAAACCACACCTGAAAAATGGCTAATAATGCCTGAAATAATGCATCTTTGGGAGTTTTACTGGAAACATATGCTTTTTTTAAGGCTTGCAAACACAAAAATTATTTGTATTGTATTATGTATTACAACATAATTCCTAAACCAAACATGCAAAATGTCTGAAATTGCCTGTAATATTGAATCCATGTGAGTTTTATTTGAATCAGTTGTATGGTTTGCTAATACAAAAATTGGGTTTTATGACAAACACAAGTTAGTTTTTTTACTCAATATAACAGTTTAGCTGTCATACTATATATGAAAGTTATATAAACATAACTCCAAAACCAAACCATTATGTCCAAAACTGCCTGTAATATTGTATATATGTGAGTTTTACTAGAATCAGGGTTGCAAATACAAAAATTGGGTTTTATGACAGTATACTGTCACACTCAATATGACAGTTATTTAAACATAACTCAAACAACACATGCAAAATAGCTAATAATGCCTGGAGCATGTATCTTAGTTAGTTTTACTAGAAAAATGGTATTTTGTAAGGTTTACAAAGACACAAGTTAGTTGTTGTTTTTATTCAATATGACAGTACAACTGTCATACTAAATATGAAAGTTATATAAACATAACTCTAAAACCAAACATGCATTGTGTCTAAAAATGCCTGTAATATTGTATCTGTGTGAGTTGAACTAGATTTAGTTGTTTTTGTAAGGTTTGCAAATACAAAATAAGGGTTTTACTCACTCTGACAGTTTACTGTCACACTCAATCTGACAGTTATTTATTTAAACATAACTCCTAAACCACACATGCAAAATGGCTAATAATGCCTGGAGATATGTATCTTTGTGAGTTTTACTAGAAACATTATATTGTGTAAGGTTTAGTTAGTTTTTGTACTCAATCTGACAGTATAACTGTCATTCTAAATCCATCCATTTTCTTCCGCTTATCCGAGGTCGGGTTGCGGGGGCAGCAGCCTGAGCAGAAAATCCCAGACTTCCCTCTCCCCAGCCACTTCGTCCAGCTCTTCTCGGGGTATTCCGAGGCGTTCCCAGGCCAGCCGGGGACATAGTCTTTCCAATGTGTCCTAGGTCTTCCCCGTGGCCTCCTGCCACACCTCCCTAGAGGCGTTCGGGTGGCATCCTGAGCAGATGCCCGAACCACCTCATGGCTCCTCTCAATGTGGAGGAGCAGCGGCTTTACTTTGAGTTCCTCCCGGATGACAGAGCTTCTCACCCTGTCTCTAAGGTAGAGACCCACCACCCGGCAGAGGAAACGCATTTCGGCCGCTTGTCCTTTCGGTCATAACCCAAAGCTGGGAACGTAGATCGACGGTAAATTGAGAGCTTTTCCTTCTGGCTCAGCTCCTTCTTCACCACAACGGATCGATATAGCGTCCTCAATACTGAAGACGCCGCACCAAACCGCCTGTGGATCTCTCGATCCACTCTATCCTCACTCGTGAACAAGACTCCTAGGTACTTGAACTCCTCCACTTGGGGCAAGATCTCCTCCCCAACCTGGAGATGGCACTCGACCCTTTCCTGCGCGAGAACCATGGACTTGGACTTGGAGGTGCTGATTCTCATCCCAGTCGCTTCACACTCAAGGACCCTGCCGAGAGTATAGACCTGGTCTACCGTTCCACGACCAGGACGAAAACCACACTGTTCGTCCTGGATCCGAGTTTCCTCCTCTCCAGTACACATGAATAGACCTTACCGGGAAGGCTGAGGAGTGTGTTTCACGATAGTTGGAACACACCCTCCGGTTCCCCTTCTTAAAGAGAGGAACCACCACCCCGGTCTGCCAATCCAGAGGTACCACCCCCAATGTTCACGCGATGTTGCAGAGTCTTGTCAACCAAGACAGCCCCACAGTATCCAGAGCCTTAAGGAACTCATCCACCACCGGGGCCTTGCCACAGAGGAGCTTTTTAACTACCTAGGCAACCTAAGCCCCAGAAATAGGAGAGTCCACCACAGATTCCCCAGGCACTGCTTGGCCTGTCGGTATGCCCGCTGCCTCTGGAGTCCCATGAGCCAAAAGGACCCGATAGGCTCTTTCTTCAGCTTGACGGCATCCCTCCCTGCTGGTGGCCACCAGCGAGTTCTAGGATTACCGCCACGACAGGCACCAAACACCTTGCGGCCACAGCTCCAATCAGCAGGCTCGACAAGAGAGGCACGGAACATGGTCCACTCAGACTCAATGTCCAGCACCTCCCTCGTGACATGTTTAAAGTTCTTCCTTATGTTTGAACATTGTGTTTGTTATGGACAATCCGTGACGAGCACAAAAGTCCAATAACAAAGCACCACTTGGGTTCAGATCCGGGTGGCCATTTTTCCCAATCACGACTCTCCAGGTTTCACTGTCCTTGCCAACATGAGCATTGAAGTCCCCCAACAGAACAAGGGAATCACCCGAGGGAGCACTCTCCAGTACTCCCTCAAGGGAATCCAAAAAGAGTGGGTACTCTGAGCTGCTGTTTGGTGCGTAAACACAAACAACAGTCAGGACCCGTCACCCAACCCGAAGGCGGAGGGAAGCTACCATCTCGTCTACTGGGTTAAAGTCCAACGTGCAGGCTTTGAACAACAACAATTGCCACCCCAGCCTCTCATTGCTTGCAACGCCAGAGTGGAAGAGAGTCCAGCCCCTCTTGAGAGAACAGGTTCCAGAGCCCTTGCTGTGCGTCGAAGTGAGTCCAACTATATCTAGCCGGAACTTCTTCACCTCGCGCACCAGCTCAGGCTCTTTCCCTCCCAGCGAGGTGACGTTCCACGTCCCAAGAGCGAGCTTATGTAGCCGATAATCGGACTGCCAAGTGCCCTGCCTTCGGCTGCCGCCCAGTTCACACTGCATCCGACCTCTATGACCTCAATGGGCCCATGAGTGGTGAGCCCATTGGAGGGTTGACCCACGTTGCCTCTTCGAGCTGAGCCCGGCAGGGCCCCATGGAGACAGTCCCGGCCACCAGTCGCTCGCCATCGTGTCCCACCTCTGCGCCTGGCTCCACAGGGGAGCCACGGTGACCTGCGCCTGGGCGAGAAAAAATCTAGGTCCTCGATTTGTACTTTTCATAAAGGTCTTTGAGCTGCTCTTTGTCTGATCCCTCACCTAGGACCTTTTCTCAGGGGATCCCGAGGCGTTCCCAGGCCAGCCGGGAGACATAGTGTTCCCAATGTGTCCTGGGTCTTCCCCGTGGCCTCCAGGATGACAGAGCTTCACCTTCACCAGGGGTGTCAAACTCAAATACAGAGTGGGCCAAAGTTTAAAACTGAACAAAGCCGCGGGCCAAGGTTGAACAAATTAACCTTTTAATAGGGACCCAAACAAGTTTTGCATTGAATATTGAACAAGCAAGGCTTATATAACTTTATAGTGACATGCAAAATGGAGTTTCAAATAATAATAATAATAATTAAAAAATATCAATTGCATATCAAATACAATTTAAATAAAAATTGAATGCCTCTTTTCTATTTGCAGCCTTCTGAGGTAAATATCAACATTAACTTTTTCCACAGGCTAATAAATTTGAAAATAAAATAACAATGAATAAAACAACCATTCAGGACTTTAAACTGCTCAGTTTGCAACACACTGATCTAATTTGACGTGCCCAAGCCAGATACCTAGCATCTTTTTTTAGATGCTAGTTCTTTAATGTCGGGGCTCAGGCTTTGAGCTGAGGCAACTTTCATTATCGAACGAAGGTGTTCAACAGTCATATCTCGTACACCCAATTCTAACATCATTCACACCCAGTCACAAGATATGTGCAGCTTCAGCACGCATACACAAATGAATGCAACGCATACTTCATCAACAGCGATACAGGTTACACTGAGGGTGCCAGTATAAAAAACTTTAACACTGTTAGAAATATACGCCACACTGTGAACCCACACCAAACAAAAATAAAAAACACTTTTCGGGAGAACATCCGCACCGTAACATAACATAAACACAAAAGAACAAATACCCAGAATCTTTTGCAGCACTAACTCTTTCGGGACGCTACAAAATACACCCCCGCTACCACCAAACCCCCCCCCCACACACACACACACACACACACCTTGTAGCGTCCCGGAAGATTTAGTGCTACAAAGGGTTCTGGGTATTTGTTGTGTTGTGTTTATGTTGTGTTACGGTGCGGATGTTCTCCCGAAATGTGTTTGTCATTCTTGTTTGGTGTGGATTCACAGTGTGGCGTATATTTCTAAAAGTGTTAAAGTTTTTTATTTGGCTACCGTCAGTGTAACCTGTATCGCTGTTGATGAAGTATGCGTTGCATTCAATTGTGTGTGTGTTGGTGCTTCTGAGTAACCCCTGGCTGCAGCCCGCAGATCGAGGAGGGGCTTATTTTCCCTCAATGTGGGCGGGCTCAACGTTGAGCCCGCGGGCTCCATCTGGTGGCGGAGATCCGAATATGGAAAAAGGTTCATGTATTTGATAGACTTAGACATTCCTACTTTTAACTTGTCAAATGTGTTTTTTTACCATGAAAAAAAAAAAATATATATATATATATATATATATATATATATATATATATATATATATATATATATATATATATATATATATATATATATATATATATATATATATATATATATAAACCATGGCATTTACCATGAAAAAAAAAGAATAATAATTATATATAAACCATAGCATTTCCAAAAGAGTATAGACACATATTATTTTGCACACTCAATTATATTAGCTAAGTCAAATAAACCAAAGACAGAATACTTTGCATCATTGATTTTATTTTTCACCCCAGGTTAAAAATGTTTGATCTGTAAAGAAAAAAAAAATGTTGTAGCCTAGCCAAATACATTCCTTAAGCTTCCATAAATGTTTAACAATGGCAAGTATCAAGGTATTTTTCTGGCCCATAACAAGCAACCCTGTTCCCTGTTTCCAGTTCTGTTCATTTTCCACTGTCTAGAAAGGAAACCGATTGCGGTTCTTATAGGCACAATAACAATGCAAGATGTAAAACTAAGGTAATTGAAATAAGTGGAGGAATTACGCTTTAGTCTAGCAATAGTTGACTACAAGACTAATTAATCACATGACCTCTCACCTGTAGCCCTCCTTGCACTCGTCGCCGTTTTCTGTCCTGCAATCGGTCTTCTTCAGACCTTAGTGATTTAATGACAACATACATTCACTATGAAAACATTCATGTTGGTCTGTTGACCGTGAGTAAAACATTTTTTTTGTGATTTGTGATATTCAAAGCACTTACGGCATGGGGAAGTTCTGCAGGAGAGCGAGACACCACCATCTCCTAATTTGCAGCATGTTTTCCTTTGAAGAAGGAAATGCAGGAAGATGTTAATATCCATCCATCCATCCATTTTCTACCGCTTATTCCCTTCGGGGTCGCGAGGGGCGCTGGAGCCTATCTCAGCTACAATTGGGCGGAAGGTGGGGTACACCCTGGACAAGTCGCCACCTCATCGCAGAGATGTTAATATGTTGTAAAAAAAATAACACCTTGTACACTAAGCATAATGTGTCACGATTTACACATACCTCTCTGAAATCACAATTGGCCCCCATTACAATGTACAGAGTGTACTGTAAGCCAAGAAGTACTGCTTAATATAATGTCAGGCGTATTCCCAAGGATACATTTTTTTCAATACAAATTAATGTGGTTTTAATGTAGCAAGCAAACATTTTGACAGACAACAGCAATGCTATAACATGCTGATTTGGTCTTACCATCAAAACAAACACGCCACAGTTGTTGGAGCACCCTTGCTTTGTTAGGCCCTGAGGTGTGAACAATGTATTTTAATAAAAGTATGGCAAGAAAATAGTAAAAAGTTAGCAAGTGCTATTATGTAATGTCTCACCTGGACATCATTCACACCAAGCTCTCTCCAGGGGCCAGAAGAGAGGCTGTGAGCAACGTGTCTGTACAAATAATAAGCGAAATAAAAGTCACTCAACTTCAATCAACTTTTGATTGAAAAGCACGCATAAACGCTTGGAACAAAGCTTGAACTGAATAAGGAAAAGGTTGGAACTTCAAATCAAAAAGTTTTCATAACAGGCTTAAACAGAACTGCCCGTCTCAAAAAAGATAAATAGTTCTGTTTCCATCTGTTTAAGGAATCAAAATAGTTGGAATATGGAATGGAATATTTTAGATCAAATAAAAACAGAACCATTAATTAAAACAAACAAAGGACAAGTGGTTTAAAACAGAACTACCACTGTCCAGGAGGTGCCCTAAAAACCTGAATAGACTGGTTCTACTCTCATCTCTCCAAGACATGAGACAGCTAGTGGAAGAAAACAAAGTCTTAATACGTGTATGATTATATGAGTGACATTCATAGATAACCACAGTGGAACAATAGTTAACTTTACCAGTTGTTCCTGGCTGTCTTGGAGTTTCTGTCCCCAGTATGCAGTGTGTGCTGAAAACTTGTGGAGACTAGGGAAGTCTCCATGAGGTCTCTGCTCACTGTCATCATTTACTAGTGTAGAAAGCAACAACCGAAAAATAAAATCAAGCGTGAAATGTCCCATTTCTCATTTGAATGATGTGCAAAATAGAGCCAAAACTTTTTGATTTGAAGTTCCAACCTTTTCCTTATTCAGTTCAGGCTTTGTTCCAAGCGTTTATGCGTGCTTTTCAATCAAAAGTTGATTGAAGTTGAGTGACTTTTATTTCGCTTATTATTTGTACAGACACGTTGCTCACAGCCTCTCTTCTGGCCCCTGGAGAGAGCTTGGTGTGAATGATGTCCAGGTGAGACATTACATAATAGCATTTGCTAACTTTTTACTATTTTCTTGCCATACTTTTATTAGAATACATTGTTCACACCTCAGGGCCTAACAAAGCAAGGGTGCTCCAACAACTGTGGCGTGTTTGTTTTGATGGTAAGACCAAATCAGCATGTTATAGCATTGCTGTTGTCTGTCAAAATGTTTGCTTGCTACATTAAAACCACATTAATTTGTATTGAAAAAAATGTATCCTTGGGAATACGCCTGACATTATATTAAGCAGTACCTCTTGGCTTACAGTACACTCTGTACATTGTAATGGGGGCCAATTGTGATTTCAGAGAGGTATGTGTAAATCGTGACACATTATGCTTAGTGTACAAGGTGTTATTTTTTTTACAACATATTAACATCTCTGCGATGAGGTGGCGACTTGTCCAGGGTGTACCCCGCCTTCCGCGCAATTGTAGCTGAGATAGGCTCCAGCGCCCCTCGCGACCCCGAAGGGAATAAGCGGTAGAAAATGGATGGATGGATGGATATTAACATCTTCCTGCATTTCCTTCTTCAAAGGAAAACATGCTGCAAATTAGGAGATGGTGGTGTCTCGCTCTCCTGCAGAACTTCCCCATGCCGTAAGTGCTTTGAATATCACAAATCACAAAAAAAATGTTTTACAACAGACCAACATGAATGTTTTCATAGTGAATGTATGTTGTCATTAAATCACTAAGGTCTGAAGAAGACCGATTGCAGGACAGAAAACGGCGACGAGTGCAAGGAGGGCTACAGGTTAATTAGTCTTGTAGTCAACTATTGCTAGACTAAAGCGTAATTCCTCCACTTATTTCAATTACCTTAGTTTTACATCTTGCATTGTTATTGTGCCTATAAGAACCGCAATCGGTTTCCTTTCTAGACAGTGGAAAATGAACAGAACTGGAAACAGGGAACAGGGTTGCTTGTTATGGGCCAGAAAAATACCTTGATACTTGCCATTGTTAAACATTTATGGGAGCTTAAGGAATGTATTTGGCTAGGCTACAACATTTTTTTTTCTTTACAGATCAAACATGTTTAGCCTGGGGTGAAAAATAAAATCAATGATGCAAAGTCTTCTGTCTTTGGTTTATTTGACTTTGCTAATATAATTGAGTGTGCAAAATAATATGTGTCTATACTCTTATGGAAATGCTATGGTTTAGATATATATTTTTTTTAATTGTTTTTTCATGGTAAAAAAAAATACATTTGACAAGTTAAAAGTAGGAATGTCTAAGTCTATCAAATACATGAACCTTTTTCCATACTATGGTTTATATATATATTTTTTTTAATTGTTTTTTCATGGTAAAAAAAAACACATTTGACAAGTTTTTTTTGTGTTTTTTTTTGCAAATATTTGTATTGAATTTTACAGTTAAAATCACATTTAACAGTCATACTTTGGTCACGCAAAACCTTCATACAATCGCACATCCACTCATACCCACTCACATGCACACTTGAGGAGAGAAGTGCACTTAAACTTTAACAATTCAAGGTTTACAGTATAAACAGTATTAGAAAAGATACCCAGATATTGTATATATATATATATATATATCCATCCATCCCGCTCTGGCTCAGGATCAGCTACAGGCTATCCAGACCATAGTGGATGAACATTCCTCGGCATCAAGGATCCTCAGGAAGTGATCCCAAGATCACCTCTCGAGGACCTCTCCACCGTTCACACTTAAAAAAGAAAAGGAAAGTCACAGAAGTTGATCAGATGTAAAACAATACAAAATAAAAAGACACAAAAAATAAATAAATAAATAAGCAAATAAACCGTGGCAAGGCCATATCAGAAGTAACAAAAAAAACACAATAATAGTGTATGATCAATACAGAAAATAATGAAGATAATAAAAAAGGAATAAAACTACAAAAAAGATGGCAGATACATTTGACAAGTTAAAAGTAGGAATGTCTAAGTCTATCAAATACATGAACCTTTTTTCATACTATGGTTTATATATATATATATATATATTTTATTGTTTTTTCATGGTAAAAAAAATACATTTGACAAGTTAAAAGTAGCTTTATTGACGTTTGAGAATGTGTGCTGCCGGATCTCCGCCACCAGATGGAGCCCGCGGGCTCAACGTTGAGACCCGCCCACATTGAGGGAAAATAAGCCCCTCCTCGATCTGCGGGCTGCAGCCAGGGGCACTTGGAAGTGGGCTACAGGGGCTTTCTAGGGCAATCTGTGCATCAAGCATTCAGACTTCTTGGAATCAGAGGGTTGCTGGAGAGAAAAGCCACCAGAAATATCAGTGAGGCTGCTGAGAAAGCCTCAAGGTGGTTGTGGATCAAGAGGGGAGACGGATGGAGTAGTTCGCTGCTTGGACGGTTGGGTCGCCCAGGCGAGGATGTATAGAGATCAAAGACCTGAAATACACAATGAACCTCGGTTCTTTACTGATGATGTGTTCAAGCTGCACCGCAAGGTGTTTCTCAAATCTTGTTCACGAGTGAGGGAACAGTGTATCGTGAGATCCACAGGCGGATCGGTGCGGCGTCATCAGTAATGAGGACGCTATATCGATCCGTTGTGGTGAAGAAGGAGCTGAGCCAGAAGGAAAAGCTCTCAATTTACCGGTCTATCTACGTTCCCATCCTCACCTATGGTCATGAGCTTTAGGTTATGACCGAAAGGACAAGATCACAGGTACAAGCGGCCGAAATGAGATTCCTCCACTGGGTGGCAGGTCTCTCCCTTAGAGATAGGGTGAAAAGCTCTGTCATCCGGGAGGAACACATAGTAAAGCAGCTGCTCTTCCACATTGAGAGGAGCCAGATGAGGTGGTTCGGGTTCAGGATGCCACCCAAACGCCTCCCTAAGGAGGTGTTTAGGGCAAGTCCGACCGGCAGGAGGCCACGGGGAAGACCCAGGACACATTAGGAAGACTATGTCTCCGGCTGGCCTGAGAACGCCTCGGGATCCCCTGAGAAGAGCTGGACGAAGTGGATGAGGAGAGGGAAGTCTGGGCTTCTCTGCTTAGGCTGCTGCCCCCG
Organism: Entelurus aequoreus; assembly: GCF_033978785.1. NCBI lineage: Eukaryota > Metazoa > Chordata > Actinopteri > Syngnathiformes > Syngnathidae > Entelurus > Entelurus aequoreus. The sequence goes on along the minus strand of NC_084753.1, from coordinate 22,758,415 downwards.
CAACCCGACCTCGGATAAGCGGAAGAAAATGGATGGATGGATGGATGGATTTAGTATGACAGTTATACTGTCATATTGAGTAAAAAAAACTAACTTGTGTCTTTGCAAAAATGACAAAATATATATTTTTTCCCAGTAAAACTCACAAAGATACATTACTTCAGGCATTTTTAGCCATTTTATATGTGTGGTTTAGGAGTTATGTTTAAATAACTGTCATATTGAGTGTGACAGTTATTCTGTCATTATGAGTAAAACCTAGTTTTTGTATTTGTAAACCTCACCAAAATACCTGATTCTGGTAAAACTCACATAGATTCATCATTACAGGCATTTTTAGAAATATTGCATGTTTAGTTTTGGAGTTATGTTTATTTAACTTTCATATTTAGTATGACAGTTATACTGTAATATTGGTTTTAAAAAAAGTCTGGGCTTCTCTGCTTAGGCTGCTGCCCCCGCAACCCGACCTCGGATAAGCGAAAGAAAATGGATGGATGGATGGATTTAGTATGACAGTTATACTGTCGTATTGGATTAAAAAAAACTAACTTGTGTCTTTGCAAACCTTACAAAAGATCATTTTTCTAGTAAAACTAACAAAGATACATGTCTCCAGGCATTATTAGCCATTTTGCTTGTGTTGTTTAGGAAATATGTTTTTATACATATTTTATTGCTTTTTTCGCATTATCTCAGGCTTCTAAGAACATTACTGTCATATTGAGTAAAAACTACTTTTTGTGTTTGCAAGTTTTAAAAAAGCATATGTTTCCAGTAAAACTCACAAGGATGCATTATTTCAGGCATTACTAGTTATTTTTCATATTTGGTTTAGGAGTTATGTTTAGATAACTGTCATATTGAGGTGACAGTATACTGTCATAGTGAGTAAAACCTATTTTTTGTATTTGCAAACCTTACAAAAACAACTGATTCTAGTAATTCTCACATGAATTCAATATTACAGGCATTTTCAGACATAATGCATGTTTGGTTTAGGAATTATGATGGAATACATTTTTATTGCTTTTTTCGCATTATCTCAGGATTTTAAGAACTTACTGTCATATTGAGAAAAAAACTACTTTTTGTGTTTGCAAGTCTTAAAAAAGCCTATGTTTCAGAGTAAAACTCACAAGAATGCATTATTTCAAAAAATATTAGACATTTTTCATGTGTAGTTTAGTAGTTAGGTTTAAATAACTGTTTCATTGAGTGTGCAGTTATACTGTCACATTGAGTAAAAAGAAAAACTAACTTGTGTCTTTGCAAACCTTACAAAAGAAAATGTTTCTAGTAAAACTCACATAGATGCAATATTACAGGCATTTTTAGACATTTTACATGTTTGGTTTAGGAGTTGTGTTTGAATACCTTTTTATTGCTTTTTTCGCATTATCTCAGGATTTTAAGAACATTACTGTCATATTGAGAAAAAAAATACTTTTTGTGTTTGCAAGATTTAAAAAAGCATATGTTTCGATTAAAACTCCCAAGGATGCATTATTTCAGGCATTATTATCCGTTTTTCATGTGTGCTTTAGGAGTTATGTTTAAATAACTGTCATATTGAGTGTGACATTATACAGTCATAGTGAGTAAAACCTATTTTTTGTATTTGCAAACCTTACAAAAACAACTGATTCTAGTAATTCTCACATGAATTCAATATTACAGGCATTTTCAGACATAATGCATGTTTGGTTTAGGAATTATGATGGAATACATTTTTATTGCTTTTTTCGCATTATCTCAGGATTTTAAGAACTTTACTGTCATATTGAGAAAAAAACTACTTTTTGTGTTTGCAAGTCTTAAAAAAGCCTATCTTTACGAGTAAAACTCACAAGAATGCATATTTCAAAAATTATTAGACATTTTTCATGTGTAGTTTAGTAGTTATGTTTAAATAACTGTTTCATTGAGTGTGCAGTTATATTGTCACATTGAGTAAAAAAAAAAATAACTTGTGTCTTTGCAAACCTTACAAAAGCAAATGTTTCTAGTAAAACTCACATAGATGCAATATTACAGGCATTTTTAGACATTTTACATGTTTGGCTTAGGAGTTGTGTTTGAATAACTTTTTATTGCTTTTTTCGCATTATCTCTGGATTTTAAGAACATTACTGTCATATTGAGAAAAAAACTACTTTTTGTGTTTGCAAGATTTAAAAAAGCATATGTTTCGATTAAAACTCCCAAGGATGCATTATTTCAGGCATTATTAGCCGTTTTTCATGTGTGCTTTAGGAGTTATGTTTAAATAACTGTCATATTGAGTGTGACATTATACTGTCATAGTGAGTAAAACCTATTTTTTGTATTTGCAAACCTTACAGAAACAACTGATTCTAGTAACTCTCACATTAATTCAATATTACAGGCATTTTTAGACATAATGCATGTTTGGTTTAGGAATTATGATGAAATGCATTTTTATTGCTTTTTTCGCATTCTCTCAGGATTTTAAGAACATTACTGTCATATTGTGTAAAAAAAACTACTTTTTGTGTTTGCAAGTCCTTAAAAAGCCTATGTTTCGAGTAAAACTCAAAAGAACGCATTATTTCAATAATTATTAGACATTTTTCATGTGTAGTTTAGTAGTTATGTTTAAATAACTGTTTCATTGAGTGTGCAGTTATACTGTCACATTGAGTAAAAAAAAACTAACTTGTGTCTTTGCAAACCTTACAAAAGAAAATGTTTCTAGTAAAACTCACATGGATTCAATATTACAGACATTTTTACACATTTTGCATGTTTGGTTTAGGAATTATGTTTATACAACCTCCTTTCTGAGCTGCCACCTTATCGTGGTAGAGGAGTTTGCGTGATCCCTAAACAAATCCTTATCTCAGGATTTGAAGAACATTACTGTCATACTGAGTAAAAAACTAGTTTTTTGTTTGCAAGCCTTAAAAAAGCATATGTTTCGAGTAAAACTCAAGATGCATTATTTCAGTCATTATTAGCCATTTTTCATGTGTGGTTTAGGAGTTTTGTTTAAATAACTGTTTTATTATTTATAATTTTTATTGTGGTGCTGAATTTCCCCCAGCGATCAATAAAGTACTTTCTATGCTATTCTATTCTATTCTATTCTATTCTATTCTAATCTATTCTATATTGAGTGTGACAGTATGCTGTCATTGTGATAAAACCTAATTTTTGTATTTGCAAACCTTACAAAAACACCTGATTCTAGTAAAACTCACAAAGATACTATAATGCAGGCATGTTTACACATATTGCATGTTTGGTTTTGGAGTTATGTTTGTATAACCTCCTTTCTGAGCTGCCACCTTATCGTGGTAGAGGAGTTTGCGTGATCCTAAAAGCTATGTTGTCCGGGGGTTTCTATGCCCCCTGGTAGGGTCTCCAAGACAAACAGGTCCTAGGTGAGGGATCAGACAAAGAGCAGCTCAAAGACCTTTATGAAAAGTACAAATCGAGGACCTAGATTTTTCCTCGCCCGGACGTGGCCGTGCTCAGCTCGAATGGGCAACGTGGGTCCCCCCTCCAATAGGCTCACCACTCATGGGCTGGGTCATAAGGTCGGGTGCAGTGTGAGCTGGGCAGCAGCCGAAGGCAGGGCTCCTGGCGGTCCGATCATCGGCTACATAAACTAGCTCTTGGGACGTGGAACGTCAACTCGCTGGGAGGGAAGGAGACTGAGCTGGTGCGAGAAGGAGCCTGAGCTGGTGCGAGAAGTTCCGGCTAGATATAGTTGGACTCACTTCGACGCACAGCAAGGACTCTGGAACCTGTTCTCTCTTCCACTCTGGCGTTGCAAGCAATTCTTGTTGCCCCCCGGCTCAAAGCCTGCACGTTGGACTTTAACCCAGTAGATGAGATGGTAGCTTCCCTTCGCCTTCGGGTTGGGGGACGGGTCCTGACTGTTGTTTGTGTTCACGCACCAAACAGCAGCTCAGAGAACCCACTTCTTTGGATTCCCTTGAGGGAGTACTGAAGAGTGCTCCCTCAGGTGATTCCCTTGTTCTGTTGGGGGACTTCAACGCTATGTTGGCAACAACAGTGAAACCTGGAGAGGCGTGATTGGGAAAAATGGCCACCCTGATTTGAACCCAAGTGGTGCTTTGTTATTGGACTTTTGTACTCGTCACGGATTGTCCAAAACAAACACAATGTTCAAACATAAATTTGCGGATGACACTACCCTCATCGGGCTCATCTCGGATGGCGATGAGACCGCCTACAGGAGAGAGGTGGACCGGCTGGCGTCCTGGTGCAGCCTCAAACACCTGGAGCTGAACGCCCATTAAACAGTGGAGATGATCATGGACTTCAGGAAAGTCACAGCCCCACCATCCCCACTCACCCTGATTGACTCTCCCATCTCCATTGTGGACTCCTTCCGTTTCTTGGGCACCACCATCACCCAAACTCTCAAGTGGGTGTCCATATGTGCACTTGGCACCAGGACACCGCAGTACCATGATTGACTTTGTAGTTGTGTCATCGGATTTGCGGCCTCATATTTTCGACACTCGGGTGAAGAGAGGGGCAGAGCTTTCTACCGATCACCACCTGGTGGTGAGTTGGCTCCGATGGTGGGGGAGGATGCCGGACAGACCTGGCAGGCCCAGACACATTGTGAGGTTCAGCTGGGAACGCCTAGCAGAGTCTCCTGTCAGAGAGAGTTTCAATTCCCACCTCCGGAAGAACTTTGAACATGTCACGAGGGAGGTGCTAGACATTGAGTCTGAGTGGACCATGTTCCGTGCCTCTCTTGTCGAGGCAGCTGATTGGAGCTGTGGCCGCAAGGTGTTTGATGCCTGTCGTGGCGGTAATCCTAGAACCCGTCAAGCTTAAAAAAGAGTCTATCGGGCCCTTTTGGCTCATGGGACTCCAGGCAGCGGACAGATACCGGCCAAGCGCAGTGCGGCTTCAGCGGTCGCGGAGGCAAAAACTCGGACATTGGAGGAGTTTGGGGAAACCATGGAAAACAACTTCCGGACGGCTTCGAAGCGATTCTGGACGACCATCCGCCACCTCGGGGGGGGGGGGGGGAAGTGCACTGTCAACACCGTGTATGGGGAGGATGGTGTGCTGCTGACCTCTACTGCGGCTGTTGTGGAGGGAATACTTCGAAGACCTCCTCATTCCCACCAACACGTCTTCCTATGAGGATGCAGTGCCTGAGGAATCTGTGGTTGGCTCTCCTATTTCTGGGGCTGAGGTTGCAAACGTAGTTAAAAAGCTCCTCGGTGGCAAGTTCCCGGGGGTGGATGAGAGCCGCCCGGCGTTCCTTAAGGCTCTGGATGCTGTGGGGCTGCCTTGGTTGGCAAGACTCTGCAACATCGCGAGGACACAGGGGGCGGTACCTCTGGATTGGCAGACCGCGGTGGTGGTTCCTCTCTTTAAGAAGGGGAACTGGAGGGTGTGTTTCAACTATCATGGATCACACTCCTCAGCCTTCCCGGTAAGGTCTTTTCATGTGTACTGGAGAGGAGGCTACGCCGGATAGTCGAACCTTGGATCCAGGACGAACAGTGTGGTTTTCGTCCTGGTCGTGGAACGGTAGACCACCTCTACACTCTCGGCAGGGTCCTGTGTGCATGGGAGTTTGCCCAACCAGTCTACATGTGCTTTGTGGATTTGGAAAAGGCATTCGACCGTGTCCCTCGGGAAGTCCTGTGGGGAGTGCTCAGAGAGTATGGGGTATCGGACTGTCTGATTGTGGCGGGTCGCTCCCTGTATGATCAGTGACAGAGCTTGGTCCGCATTGCCGGCAGTAAGTCGGACCCCTTTCCAGTGAGGGTTGCACTTTGCCGAGGCTTCCCTTTGTCACAGATTCTGTTCATAACTTTTATGGACAGAATGTCTAGGTGCAGACATGGCGTTGAGGGGATCCGGTTTGGTGGCTGCAGGATTAGGTCTCTGCTTTTTGCAGATGATGTGGTCCTGATGGCTTCAACTGGCCAGGATCTTCAGCTCTCAATGGATCGGTTCGCAGCCGAGTGTGAAGCGACTGGGATGAAAATCAGCACCTCCAAGTCCGAGTCCATGGTTCTCGCCCGGGAAAGGGTGGAGTGCCATTGGGGAGGAGATCTTGCCCCAAGTGGAGGAGTTCAAGTAGCTAGGAGTCTTGTTCACGAGTGAGGGTGATGTGTTCAAGCTGCACTGCAAGGTGTTTCTCAAATCTAGTATGACTGGCCTAGCCAGTGACTTCCAGGAAAGTCTGGATGACAACCGTGAAAGTGTGGTGACGACTGGAGAGACAGTGGACAGCCCGGAGAGACGGCAAAGGGGCAGTAAAGGTTAGCACCCTGCATTGCAGCTCCCGTGAGGGAGCACCCACAAAACGCTACAGAAAGCCCTAAAAAAAGACACCCCCGGGGGGCCCGAGAGGGGGGTGGGGGGGGTGAGCACCCAAAACTGACGGATCTTTTGGTACCAGACATACGCGACGGATTATCGACAACGACAGCAACTTGTTTTTGTGGCAAGGTCTGTAAGAACCTGAGAGGCCTGAGGATCTACCAGACCAGGATGGGCTGCATAAGGAGAAAGCAAGCTGAGCAATGCACAGAGCCAGTTCCTAGTACTGACCCTGGTGAGACGGAGGAGGAGCAGGAACCGGAGTCACCCCACAGTGTCCAGAACCTCCAAGCTCAACATGCTGTACCCGGCAAACCATCTGAACAGCGCCAGGTCTTATGGCCTGCTGCAAACAAGGAATCTGAATGGCGACAGTTTGACGAGGATTTTGATGCTACCCTTGATGCAGCATGCAGAGGGGAAGTTGATCGGCGACTGCAGCTGATGAGCACACTGATCATCAGCATGGGTGATGAGAGATTTGGCATCAAACAACCCAAGGCTCAGAACATCGCCAGGCCAAACCGGCGGGAGACCAAGATCGCCCAGCTCAGGAAAGAACTGAAGGCCTTAAAACATCAGTACAAGAGGGCGAGTGAGGAGGAAAGACCAGCCCTGTCAGACCTCAGGGACATCCTGAAGCAGAAGCTCATCTCTCTCCGACGTGCTGAGGGACATAGGAGAAGGGGCAGAGAGAGGGCGCGCAAGCACACTGCCTTCATAGCAAACCCTTTTGGATTTACGAAACAGCTGCTGGGGCAGAAGCGGAGCGGGACCCTTGTCTGCTCTGAAGAGGAGATCAATCAGCACCTCAGTAACACATACAGCGACAGTAGGAGTGAAGAAGATCTGCCCCCCTGCAGAGGGCTACCCACACCATCAGAACCCTCCTTCCAGTTTAACATCAAAGAGCCCACCTTGGCAGAAGTCAGGAACACCGTCTGAGCCGCAAGGACCAGCGCAGCCCCAAGCCTGAGCAGAGTGCCATGCAAAGTCTACAAGCATTTCCCGAGACTCCTGGAGAGGCTGTGGAGACTCATCAGGGTAGTATGGAGGAGGGGGAAAGCAGCCAAGCAGTGGCGCCACGCTACGACAAAGCCCAGGGTCGAGAGAGATGGCTGACGGTGCAGGGAGAGATCCGTGCAGAGGTTGAGGAGGAACGTCGGAGCAAGACAGTGGCCATGCGTAAGCAAGGGGCCTGGACAAATTGGGACCACGCATCTACCCGGAAGATCACCTGGACAGAACTTTGAAAGCCAGAACCAGCAAGACTCAAGTTCCTGATCCAGTCAGTGTATGATGTCCTCCCAAGTCCATCTAATCTTCATTGCTGGGGGCTAGTAGAAACACCTGAATGTCAACTGTGCAAGGCACAGGGTTCCCTGGAGCACATCCTGAGCTGCTGCCCTAAAGCCCTGGGAGAGGGGAGGTAAACATGGCGCCACGACCAGGTGCTGAAGGCAGTAGCAGACACCATTGGCACTGGAATCCAGCAGAGCAAACACCAGCTCCCAGTCAGGCATAACATCTCCTTTGTCAAGGCAGGGGACAAACCACAGCTGGACATAAGGCCCCAACCGGACTGCTAGCCACAGCCCGTGACTGGCAGCTTCAGGTGGATCTCGGCAGACAGCTGAAGTTTCCAGAGCGCATAGCAAGGACATCGCTGAGGCCAGACCTTGTCTTAATTTCTGACTCAACGAAGCATGTTGTGCTGCTGGAACTAACAGTCCCCAGGGAAGACCGGATGGAGGAGACCCATGAGCGAAAAAAGGCCAAATACCTTGAGCTGGTCGAGACATGCAGAGAGAGCGGCTGGAGGACCCGCTGTGAGCCTATAGAAGTGGGCTGCAGGGGCTTTCTAGGGCAATCTGTCCATCAAGCATTCAGACTTCTTGGAATCAGAGGGTTGCTGGAGAGAAAAGCCACCAGAAATATCAGTGAGGCTGCTGAGAAAGCCTAAAGGTGGTTGAGGATCAAGAGGGGAGACGGATGGAGTAGTTCGCTGCTTGGGTCGCCCAGGCGAGGGTGTATAGAGATCAAAGACCCGAAACACACAATGAACCTCGGTTCTTTACTGATGATGTGTTCAAGCTGCACCGCAAGGTGTTTCTCAAATCTTGTTCACGAGTGAGGGAACAGTGTATCGTGAGATCCACAGGCGGATCGGTGCGGCGTCTTCAGTAATGAGGACGCTATATCGATCATTTGTGGTGAAGAAGGAGCTGAGCCAGAAGGAAAAGCTCTCAGTTTACCGGTCGATCTACGTTCCCATCCTCACCTATGGTCTTGAGCTTTAGGTTATGACCGAAAGGACAAGATCGCAGGTACAAGCGGCCGAAATGAGTTTCCTCCCCTGTGTGGCAGGTCTCTCCCTTAGAGATATGGTGAAAAGCTCTGTCATCCGGGAGGAACACATAGTAAAGCAGCTGCTCTTCCACATTGAGAGGAGCCAGATGAGGTGGTTCGGGTTCAGGATGCCACCCGAACGCCTCCCTAAAGAGGTGTTTAGGGCAAGTCCGACCGGCAGGAGGCCACGGGGAAGACCCAGGACACATTGGGAAGACTATGTCTCCGGCTGGCCTGAGAACGCCTCGGGATCCCCTGAGAAGAGCTGGACGAAGTGGATGAGGAGAGGGAAGTCTGGGCTTCTCTGCTTAGGCTGCTGCCCCCGCAACCCAACCTCGGATAAGCGGAAGAAAATGGATGGATGAATGGATTTAGTATGACAGTTATACTGTCATATTGAGTAAAAAAAACTAACTTGTGTCTTTGCAAAAATTACAAAATATATATTTTTTCCCAGTAAAACTCACAAAGATACATTACTTCAGGCATTTTTAGCCATTTTATATGTGTGGTTTAGGAGTTATGTTTAAATAACTGTCATATTGAGTGTGACAGTTATTCTGTCATTATGAGTAAAACCTAGTTTTTGTATTTGTAAACCTCACCAAAATACCTGATTCTGGTAAAACTCACATAGATTCATCATTACAGGCATTTTTAGAAATATTGCATGTTTAGTTTTGGAGTTATGTTTATTTAACTTTCATATTTAGTATGACAGTTATACTGTAATATTGGTTTAAAAAAAGTCTGGGCTTCTCTGCTTAGGCTGCTGCCCCCGCAACCCGACCTAGGATAAGCGGAAGAAAATGGATGGATGGATGGATTTAGTATGACAGTTATACTGTCGTATTGGATTAAAGAAACTAACTTGTGTATTTGCAAACCTTACAAAAGATCATTTTTCTAGTAAAACTAACAAAGATACATGTCTCCAGGCATTATTAGCCATTTTGCTTGTGTTGTTTAGGAAATATGTTTCTATACATTTTTTATTGCTTTTTTCGCATTATCTCAGGATTTTAAGAACATTACTGTCATATTGAGAAAAAACCTACGTTTTGTGTTTGCAAGATTTAAAAAAGCATATGTTTCGATTAAAACTCCCAAGGATGCAATATATCAGGCATTATTAGCCGTTTTTCATGTGTGCTTTAGGAGTTATGTTTAAATAACTGTCATATTGAGTGTGACATTATACTGTCATAGTGAGTAAAACCTATTTTTTGTATTTGCAAACCTTACAAAAACAACTTATTCTAGTAATTCTCACAGGAATTCAATATTACAAGCATTTTCAGACATATTGCATGTTTGGTTTAGGAATTATGATGGAATACATTTTTATTGCTTTTTTTGCATTTTCTCAGGATTTTAAGAACATTACTGTCATGTTGAGAAAGAAACTACTTTTTGTGTTTGCAGGTCTTAAAAAAGCCTATGTTTTGAGTAAAACTCACAAGAATGCATTATATCAAAAATTATTAGACATTTTTCATGTGTAGTTTAGTATTATGTTTAAATAACTGTTTCATTGAGTGTGCAGTTATACTGTCACATTGAGTAAAAAAGTGTTGCTGGTTACTGGGGTTCAATTCCCACCTTCTACCTTCCTAGTCACGTCTGTTGTGTCCTTGGGCAAAGACACTTCACCCTTTGCCTCTGATGGCTGCTGGTTAGCGCCTTGCATGGCAGCTCCCGCCATCAGTGTGTGAATGTGTGTGTGAATGGGTAAATGTGGAAATACTGTCAAAGCGCTTTGAGTACCTTGAAGGTAGAAAAGCGCTATACAAGTACAACCCATTTATCATTTATTTATTTATTATATATATATTTATTTATTATATATATAAAACCTATTTTTTGTATTTGCAAACCTTACAAAAACAACTGATTCTAGTAATTCTCACATGAATTCAATATTACAGGCATTTTCAGACATAATGCATGTTTGGTTTAGGAATTATAATGGAATACATTTTTATTGCTTTTTTCGCATTATCTCAGGATTTTAAGAACTTTACTGTCATATTGAGAAAAAAACTACTTTTTGTGTTTGCAAGTCTTAAAAAAGCCTATGTTTAAGAGTAAAACTCACAAGAATGCATTATTTCAAAAATTATTAGACATTTTTCATGTGTAGTTTAGTAGTTATGTTTAAATAACTGTTTCATTGAGTGTGCAGTTATACTGTCACATTGAGTAAAAAAAAAACTAACTTTTGTCTTGCAAACCTTACAAAAGAAAATAGATGCAATATTACAGGCATTTTTAGACATTTTACATGTTTGGCTTAGGAGTTGTGTTTGAATAACTTTTTATTGCTTTTTTCGCATTATCTCAGGATTTTCAGAACATTACTGTCATATTGAGAAAAAAAACTACTTTTTGTGTTTGCAACATTTAAAAAAGCATATGTTTCGATTAAAACTCCCAAGGATGCATTATTTCAGGCATTATTAGCCGTTTTTCATGTGTGCTTTAGGGAGTTATGTTTTAATAACTGTCATATTGAGTGTGACATTATACTGTCATAGTGAGTAAAACCTATTTTTTGTATTTGCAAACCTTACAGAAGCAACTGATTCTAGTAACTCTCACATGACTTCAATATTACAGGCATTTTTAGACATTTTACATGTTTGGCTTAGGAGTTGTGTTTGAATAACTTTTTATTGCTTTTTTCGCATTATCTCAGGATTTTCAGAACATTACTGTCATATTGAGAAAAAAAACTACTTTTTGTGTTTGCAACATTTAAAAAAGCATATGTTTCGATTAAAACTCCCAAGGATGCATTATTTCAGGCATTATTAGCCGTTTTTCATGTGTGCTTTAGGGAGTTATGTTTTAATAACTGTCATATTGAGTGTGACATTATACTGTCATAGTGAGTAAAACCTATTTTTTGTATTTGCAAACCTTACAGAAGCAACTGATTCTAGTAACTCTCACATGACTTCAATATTACAGGCATTTTTAGACATAATGCATGTTTGGTTTAGGAATTATGATGAAATGCATTTTTATTGCTTTTTTCGCATTCTCTCAGGATTTTAAAAACATTACTGTCATATTGTGTAAAAAAAACTACTTTTTGTGTTTGCAAGTCCTTAAAAAGCCTGTGTTTCGAGTAAAACTCAAAAGAACGCATTATTTCAATAATTATTAGACATTTTTCATGTGTAGTTTAGTAGTTATGTTTAAATAACTGTTTCATTGAGTGTGCAGTTATACTGTCACATTGAGTAAAAAAAAAACTAACTTGTGTCTTTGCAAACCTTACAAAAGAAAATGTTTCTAGTAAAACTCACATAGATTCAATATTACAGGCATTTTTAGACATTTTACATGTTTGGTTTAGGAGTTGTGTTCGATGGAATACATTTTTATTGCTTTTTTCGCATTATCTCAGGATTTTAAGAACATTACTGTCATATTGTGTAAAAAAAAAACTACTTTTGTGTTTGCAAGTCCTTAAAAAGCCTATGTTTCGAGTAAAACTCACAAGACTGCATTATTTCAAAAATTATTAGACATTTTTCATGTGTAGTTTAGTAGTCATACTGTCATATTGAATAAAAAAACTAACTTGTGTCTTTGCAAACTTTACAAAATAAAATTGTCCTAGTAAAACTCACATAGATTCAATATTAGAGGCATTTTTAGACATTTTTACATGTTTGGTTTAGAAGTGTGTTTGAATACATTTGTATTGCTTTTTTCGCATTATCTCAGGATTCTAAGACCAGATATTGAGTAAATTACAACATTTTGTTTTTACAAACCTTACAAAATATATTTTTTCCAGTAAAACACAAAGATACATTTCTCCAGGCAATATTAGCTATTTTGCATGTGTGGTCGGAGTAATGTTTATAACTGTCATTTTGAGTTTGGCAGTTATACTGTCATAGTGAGTCAACCCAATTTTTGTATTTGCAAACCTTACAAAAACAACTGACTCTAGTAAAACTCACAGAGATACAATATTGCAGGCATTTTTAGACATAATGCATGTTTGGTTTTGGAGTTATGTTTATATAATTTTTTTATATACTTTCAGTTATACTGTCTATTGAATTAAAAAAACTAACTTGTATCTTTGCAAACCTTACAAAACATAATTTTTCTAGTTAAACTAACAAAGATATATGTCTCCGGGCATTATTAGCCATTTTGCATGTGTTGTTTAGGAGTTATGTTTGAATAAATTTGTTTGCTTTTTTTGCATTATCTCAGGAATCTAAAACATTACTGTCATATTGAGTAAAAAACTACTTTTTGTGTTTTCAAGATTTAAAAAAGCATATATTTCGAGTAAAACTCCAAAGGATGCATTATTTCAGGCAGTATTAGCCATTTCTCATGTGTGGTTTAGGACTTATGTTTAAATAACTGTCATATTGAGGTGACAGTATACTGTCATAGTGAGTAAAATCCAATTTTGTAATTGCAAACCTTACAAAAACAACCGATTCTAGTAAAACTCACATAGATACAATATTACAGGCATTTTTAGACATAATACATGTTTGGTTTTGGAGTTATGTTTTTATAACTTTCATATTTCATATTGGGACGGAGTGGCGAAGTTGGTAGGTTGGCCGTGTCAGCAATCGGAGAGTTGCTGGTTACTGGGGTTCAATCCCCACCTTCTACCATCCTAGTCACGTCCGTTGTGTCCTTGGGTAGGACACTTCACCCTTGCTCCTGATGGGTGCTGGTTAGCGCCTTGCATGGCAGCTCCCGCCATCAGTGTGTGAATGTGTGTGTGAATGGGTGAATGTGGAAATACTTTCAAAGCGCTTTGAGTACCTTGAAGGTAGAAAAGCGCTATACAAGTATAACCCATTTATCATTTATTTATATTTAGTATGATGTACTGTCATATTGAGTAAAAAAAACACCTTGCATACCTTACAAAACTTTTTTTTCCCCAGTAAAACTCACAAAGATACATTTCTCCAGCCATTATTAGCCATTTTGCATGTGTGGTTTAGGAGTTATGTTTAAATAATTGTCATTTCATCATGGCACCGATGAAGGCTGCCTCGGTGCTCTCGTGCGCTCTGTTTTCTTTGTTTTTGTGCGTAAATTGAGTGTCTGCGTGCTCTTACACCCTCAAAAAGCTACTGAACATCAGATCCATCATCCCTATGGACTTATTACCGGTCATCTCAGCGTCAGCTGCGGATTTTGGTCCATTCTGTGATCAAAAGAGGGAGACCGCACCGAAGAGGGAAGCGAGCGGGCGCCTTTGTCTGTCTTCGCGGACGGGGATTATGCACGCCTCTACCAGGCATCTTTCTCTCCAACGTCCGCTCACTTGCCAACAAGATGGACGAGCTAGCGTTGCTGATGAGAAGAAACAAGGACTTTTCCTCATCTTGTGTTTTGTGCTTCACGAAGACGTGGCTGAGCGCAAGTGTCCCGGACAGCGCGGTTCAACTGGAAGGCTTTCATCTTCTCCGCGCGGACCGAGACGCAGAGCTCTCCGGCAAAAAAAGAGGCGGCGGAGTCTGCTTCTTTATCAACAACAGCTGGTGTACAGACGTGAGAGTGATATCCAAACACTGCTCTCCTTCCCTGGAATATATTTTCATTCACTGTAAGCCCTTTTACTCACCGCGTGAGATCATTTAATTCATTCTAGCGGCTGTTTACATCCCACCCGGCGCGGACGTACATGACGCTCAGCGCGGACGTGCATGACGCTCTCTTGTTATCGTGCTTGGTGACTTTAACAAAGGAAATTTGAGCCAGGAATTACCCAAGAATAGGCAGTTTATTAAACCCGACCAGAGAGGAGAACACTTTGGATCACTGCTACACTACAATAAGCAAGGCTTTTCATGCAGTCCCGCACGCTGCTCTTGGACTATCAGATCACGTCATGGTTTACTTAATCCCTTCATACAGACAGAGACTGAAACTGTCTAAACCTGTTATGAGGACCATTAAAGGCCTACTGAAACCCACTACTACCGACCACGCAGTCTGATGGTTTATATATCAATGATGAAATCTTAACATTGCAACACATGCCAATACGGCCGGGTTAACTTATAAAGTGCAATTTTAAATTTCCCGCTAAACTTCCGGTTGAAAACGTCTATATATGATGACGTTGAAACGGAAGTATTGGTACCCCATTGAATCCAATACAAAAAAGCTCTGTTTTCATCTCAAAATTCCACAGAATCCTGGACATCTGTGTTGGTGAATCTTTTGCAATTTGTTTAATGAACAATGAAGACTGCAAAGAAGAAAGTTGTAGGTGGGCTGGCTGTAGCAACACAACCAGGAGGACTTTGACTTGGATAGCAGACGCGCTAGCCGACGCTAGCCGACGCTAGCCGACGCTAGCCGACGCTAGCCGACGCTAGCCGACGCTAGCCGCCGCTAGCCGCCGACCGCGGGTGAAGTCCTTCGTCCTTCCGTCGATCGCTGGAACGCAGGTGAGCACGGGTGTTGATGAGCAGATGAGGGCTGGCTGGCGTAGGTGGAGCGCTAATGTTTTTATCATAGCTCTGTGAGGTCCCGTTGCTAAGTTAGCTTCAATGGTGTAGTTAGCAACAGCATTGTTAAGCTTCGCCGAGCTGGAAATTATTAACCGTGTATTTACATGTCCATGGTTTAATGGTATTGTTGATCTTCTGTCTATCCTTCCAGTCAGGGATTTATTTATTTTGTTTCTATCTGCATTTGAGCCCGATGCTATCACGTTAGCTCGGTAGCTAAAGAGCTTCGCCGATGTATTGTCGTGGAGATAAAACTCACTGTGAATGTCCATTTCGCGTTCTCGACTCTCATTTTCAAGAGGATATAGTATCCGAGGTGGTTTAAAATACAAATCCGTGATCCACAAATGAAAATGGAGAAAGTGTGGAATCCAATGAACCCTTGTACCTAAGTTACGGTCAGAGCGAAAAAAGATACGTCCTACCTACTGCCCTGAGATCGGTAGGTTGTGAGTTCAAACCCCGGCCGAGTCATACCAAAAACTTGGCACTCAGGGTTGGAATTGGGGGTTAAATCACCAAAAATGATTCCCGGGCGCGGCACCGCTGCTGCCCACTGCTCCCCTCACCTCCCAGGGGTGATCAAGGGGATGGGTCAAATGCAGAGGACAAATTTCACCACACCTAGTGTGTGTTTGACAATCAGTAGAAGAAAAATAAATAAATAAATAAAAAACACCATCCTCCCTGGACTGCTACGAGACAAGCGCTACCAGCTCAGAGTGCCTGACTCCCTCTGCAATTGGACCAATGACTTCCTGACAGACCGAAGACAGCACGTGCGGCTGGGGAGGATTGTCTCGGACAGTCGAACCACGAACACTGGTACTCCTCAGGGCTGTGTACTCTCCCCCTGGCTTTTCTCCCTGTATACAAACTGCTGCACCTCCAGTCACCAGTCCGGATGACATCATCGGGCTCATCTCGGATGGCGATGAGACCGCCTACAGGAGAGAGGTGGACCGGCTGGCGTCCTGATGCAGCCTCAACAACCTGGAGCTGAATGCCCAGAAAACAGTGGAGATGATCATGGACTTCAGGAAAGTCACACCGTCACCCTGATTGACTCTCCCATCCCGTCTCCATCCATAACTCTTTCCGTTTCTAGGGAACCACCATCATCCAAGCCCTCAAGTGGGAGCCGACCATCAGCTCCCTCATCAAGAAGGCCCAGCAGAGGATGTACTTCCTGCGGCAGCTGAGGAAACTTAAGGTGCCGACCGAGATGCTGGTGCAGTTTTACTCAGCCATCATCGAGTCCATCCTGACCTCCTTCATCACCGTGTGGTTCCCCGGCGCCACAGTCCAGGATAAGCATCGACTGCAGCGCATGGTAAATGCTGCTGAGAAGGTGATTGGCTGCAAGCTCCCATCCCTCCAGGACCTGTTCTCCTCCAGGACCAGGAGGCATGTGGGTCGGATCACAGCTGACTTTTCTCACCCTGGACACAAGCTATTCTCCCCTCTCCCCTCAGGCAGGAGACTACGGTCCATCCAGACCCACACCTCCCGCCACCTAAACAGTTTTTTCCCCTTGGCCATCAGGCACATGAACAATAACTCCTAACAGTAGCTATTTTGAATTCATTTTAAGTCTATAACAAGATCTGATAGCTCAGTTACAGCTCTTGTTATTACCAAATCTGTGTAAAAAGTGTTTTATGTTGCACGATTGCACCAAGAAAATTTCCTAGTTTGTGAACCCGTTCTCAAACAATGGCAATAAATCTATTCTTATTCTGATTTTGAGTGTGACACTGTCATAGTGAGTAAAACCTAATTTTTGTATTTGCAAACTTTACAAACACAACTGATTCTAGTAAAACTCACATGGATTCAATATTACAGACATTTTTACACATTTTGCATGTTTGGTTTAGGAATTATGTTTATACAACCTCCTTTCTGAGCTGCCACCTTATCGTGGTAGAGGAGTTTGCGTGATCCCTAAAAAAATCCTTATCTCAGGATTTTAAGAACATTACTGTCATATTGAGTAAAAAACTAGTTTTTTGTTTGCAAGCCTTAAAAAAGCATATGTTTCGAGTAAAATTTAAGATGCATTATTTCAGTCATTATTAGCCATTTTTCATGTGTGGTTTAGGAGTTTTGTTTAAATAACTGTTATATTATTTATAATTTTTATTGTGGTGCTGAATTTCCCCCAGCGATCAATAAAGTACTTTCTATTCTATTCTATTCTATTCTATTCTATATTGAGTGTGACAGTATGCTGTCATTGTGATAAAACCTATTTTTTGTATTTGCAAACCTTACAAAAACACCTGATTCTAGTAAAACTCACCAAGATACTATAATGCAGGCATGTTTAGACATATTGCATGTTTGGTTTTGGAGTTATGTTTATATAACCTCCTTTCTGAGCTGCCTCGTCGTGGTAGAGGAGTTTGCGTGATCCTAAAAGCTGTGTTGTCCGGGGGTTTCTATGCCCCCTGGTAGGGTCTCCAAGACAAACAGGTCCTAGGTGAGGGATCAGACAAAGAGCAGCTCAAAGACCTTTATGAAAAGTACAAATCGAGGACCTAGATTTTTCCTCGCCCGGACGCGGCCGGGCTCAGCTCGAATGGGCAACGTGGGTCCCCCCTACAATAGGCTCACCGCTCATGGGCTGGGTCATATGGTTGGGTGCAGTGTGAGCTGGGCAGCAGCCGAAGGCAGGGCTCCTGGCGGTCCGATCATCGGCTACATAAACTAGCTCTTGGGACGTGGAACGTCAACTCGCTGGGAGGGATGGAGACTGAGCTGGTGCGAGAAGGAGCCTGAGCTGGTGCGAGAAGTTCCGGCTAGATATAGTTGGACTCACTTCGACGCACAGCAAGGGCTCTGGAACCTGTTCTCTCTTCCACTCTGGCGTTGCAAGCAATTCTTGTTGCCCCCCGGCTCAAAGCCTGCACGTTATACTTTAACCCAATAGATGAGATGGTAGCTTCCCTCCGCCTTCGGGTTGGGGGACGGGTCCTGACTGTTGTTTGTGTTTACGCACCAAACAGCAGCTCAGAGTACCCACTTCTTTGGATTCCCTTGAGGGAGTACTGGAGAGTGCTCCCTCGGGTGATTCCCTTGTTCTGCTGGGGGACTTCAACGCTCATGTTGGCAACAACAGTGAAACCTGGAGAGGCGTGATTGGGAAAAATGGCCACCCTGATTTGAACCCAAGTGGTGCTTTGTTATTGGACTTTTGTACTCGTCACGGATTGTCCATAACAAACACAATGTTCAAACATAAGTTTGCGGATGACACTACCCTCATCGGGCTCATCTCGGATGGCGATGAGACCGCCTACAGGAGAGAGGTGGACCTCTCAAACACCTGGAGCTGAACGCCCATTAAACAGTGGAGATGATCATGGACTTCAGGAAAGTCACAGCCCCACCATCCCCCCTCACCCCGATTGACTCTCCCACCCCCGTCTCCATTGTGGACTCCTTCCGTTTCTTGGGCACCACCATCACCCAAACTCTCAAGTGGGTGTCCATATGTGCACTGGGCACCAGGACACCCTCGGCCGCAGTACCGTGATTGACTTTGTAGTTGTGTCATCGGATTTGCGGCCTCATATTTTCGACACTCGGGTGAAGAGAGGGGCAGAGCTTTCTACCGATCACCACCTGGTGGTGAGTTGGCTCCGATGGTGGGGGAGGATGCCGGACAGACCTGGCAGGCCCAGACGCATTGTGAGGTTCTGCTGGGAACGCCTAGCAGAGTCTCCTGTCAGAGAGAGATTCAATGGGGGGGGGCAGTGCACTGTTAACACCGTGTATGGGGAGGATGGTGTGCTGCTGACCTCTACTGCGGCTGTTGTGGAGGGAATACTTCGAAGACCTCCTCATTCCCACCAACACGTCTTCCTATGAGGATGCAGTGCCTGGGGACTCTGTGGTGGGCTCTCCTATTTCTGGGGCTGAGGTTGCCGACGTAGTCAAAAAGGTCCTCGGTGGCAAGTTCCCGGGGGTGGATGAGAGCCGCCCGGCGTTCCTTAAGGCTCTGGATGCTGTGGGGCTGCCTTGGTTGGCAAGACTCTGCAACATTGCGAGGACACAGGGGGCGGTACCTCTGGATTGGCAGACCGCGGTGGTGGTTCCTCTCTTTAGGAAGGGGAACTGGAGGGTGTGTTTCAACTATCATGGATCACACTCCTCAGCCTTCCCGGTAAGGTCTTTTCATGTGTACTGGAGAGGAGGCTACGCCGGATAGTCGAACCTTGGATCCAGGACGAACAGTGTGGTTTTTGTCCTGGTCGTGGAACGGTAGACCACCTCTACACTCTCGGCAGGGTCCTTGAGTGTGCATGGGAGTTTGCCCAACCAGTCTACATGTGCTTTGTGGATTTGGAAAAGGCATTCGACCGTGTCCCTCGGGAAGTCCTGTGGGGAGTGCTCAGAGAGTATGGGGTATCGGACTGTCTGATTGTGGCGGGTCGCTCCCTGTATGATCAGTGACAGAGCTTGGTCCGCATTGCCGGCAGTAAGTCGGATCCCTTTCCAGTGAGGGTTGCACTATGCCGAGGTTGCCCTTTGTCACAGATTCTGTTCATAACTTTTATGGACAGAATGTCCAGGCGCAGACATGGCGTTGAGGGGATCCGGTTTGGTGGCTGCAGGATTAGGTCTCTGCTTTTTGCAGATGATGTGGCCCTGATGGCTTCAACTGGCCAGTATCTTCAGCTCTCAATGGATCGGTTCGCAGCCGAGTGTGAAGCGACTGGGATGAAAATCAGCACCTCCAAGTCCGAGTCCATGGTTCTCGCCCGGGAAAGGGTGGAGTGCCATTGGGGAGGAGATCTTTCCCCAAGTGGAGGAGTTCAAGTAGCTAGGAGTCTTGTTCACGAGTTAGGGTGATGTGTTCAAGCTGCACTGCAAGGTGTTTCTCAAATCTAGTATGACTGGCCTAGCCAGTGACTTCCAGGAAAGTCTGGATGACAACCGTGAAAGTGTGGTGACGACTGGAGAGACAGTGGACAGCCCGGAGAGACGGCAACGGGGCAGTAAAGGTTAGCACCCTGCACTGCAGCTCCCGTGAGGGAGCACCCACAAAACGCTACAGAAAGCCCTAAAGAAAGATACCCCCGGGGGGGCCCGAGAGGGGGGGAGGATGAGCACCCCAAACTGACGGATCTTTTGGTACCAGACATACGCGACGGATTATCGACAACGACAGCAACTTGTTTTTGTGGCAAGGTCTGTAAGAACCTGAGAGGCCTGAGGATCTACCAGACCAGGATGGGCTGCATAAGGAGAAAGCAAGCTGAGGAATGCACAGAGCCAGTTCCTAGTACTGACCCTGGTGAGACGGAGGAGGAGCAGGAACCGGAGTCACCCCACAGTGTCCAGAACCTCCAAGCTCAACATGCTGTACCCGGCAAATCATCTGAACAGCGCCAGGTCTTATGGCCTGCTGCAAACAAGGAATCTCAATGGCGACAGTTTGACGAGGATGTTGATGCTACCCTTGATGCAGCATGCAGAGGGGAAGTTGATCGGCAACTGCAGCTGATGAGCACACTGATCATCAGCATGGGTGATGAGAGATTTGGCATCAAACAACCCAAGGCTCAGAACATCTCCAGGCCAAACCGGCGGGAGACCAAGATCGCCCAGCTCAGGAAAGAACTGAAGGCCTTAAAACATCAGTACAAGAGGGCGAGTGAGGAGGAAAGACCAGCCCTGTCAGACCTCAGGGACATCCTGAAGCAGAAGCTCATCCCTCTCCGACGTGCTGAGGGACATAGGAGAAGGGGCAGAGAGAGGGCGCGCAAGCACACTGCCTTCATAGCAAACCCTTTTGGATTTATGAAACAGCTGCTGGGGCAGAAGCGGAGCGGGACCCTTGTCTGCTCTGAAGAGGAGATCAATCAGCACCTCAGTAACACATACAGCGACAGTAGGAGAGAAGAAGATCTGCCCCCCTGCAGAGGGCTACCCACACCATCAGAACCCTCCTTCCAGTTTAACATCAAAGAGCCCACCTTGGCAGAAGTCAGGAACACCGTCCGAGCCGCAAGGACCAGCGCAGCCCCAGGCCCGAGTTGAGTGCCATACAAAGTCTGAAAGCATTGCCCGAGACTCCTGGAGAGGCTGTGGAGACTCATCAGGGTAGTATGGAGGAGGGGGAAAGCAGCCAAGCAGTGGCGCCACGCTAAGACAAAGCCCAGGGTCGAGAGAGACGGCTGACGGTGCAGGGAAAGATCTGTGCAGAGGTTGAGGAGGAACGCCGGAGCAAGACAGTGGCCATGCGCCAGCAAGGAGCCTGGACAAATTGGGACCACGCATCTACCCGGAAGATCACCTGGACAGAACTTTGGAAGTCAGAACCAGCAAGACTCAAGTTCCTGATCCAGTCAGTGTATGGTGTCCTCCCAAGTCCATCTAATCTTCATTGCTGGGGGCTAGTAGAAACACCTGAATGTCAAATGTGCAAGGCACAGGGTTCCCTGGAGCACATCCTGAGCTGCTGCCCTAAAGCCCTGGGAGAGGGGAGGTACACATGGCGCCAGGACCAGGTGCTGAAGGCAGTAGCAGACACCATTGGCACTGGAATCCAGCAGAGCAAACACCAGCTCCCAGTCAGGCATAACATCTCCTTCGTCAAGGCAGGGGACAAACCACAGGCTGGACGTAAGGCCCCAACCGAACTGCTAGCCACAGCCCGTGACTGGCAGCTTCAGGTGGATCTCGGCAGACAGCTGAAGTTTCCAGAGCGCATAGCAAGGACATCGCTGAGGCCAGACCTTGTCTTAAGTTCTGACTCAACGAAGCATGTTGTGCTGCTGGAACTTACAGTCCCCTGGGAAGACCGGATGGAGGAGGCCCATGAGCGAAAAAAGGCCAAATACCTTGAGCTGGTCGAGACATGCAGAGAGAGCGGCTAGAGGACCCGCTGTGAGCCTATAGAAGTGGGCTGCAGGGGCTTTCTAGGGCAATCTGTGCATCAAGCATTCAGACTTCTTGGAATCAGAGGGTTGCTGGAGAGAAAAGCCACCAGAAATATCAGTGAGGCTGCTGAGAAAGCCTCAAGGTGGTTGTGGATCAAGAGGGGAGACGGATGGAGTAGTTCGCTGCTTGGACCCAAGCCGGGGCCTGATCAGCCCCGGTTGGGTCGCCCAGGCGAGGGTGTATAGAGATCAAAGACCCGAAACACACAATGAACCTCGGTTCTTTACTGATGATGTGTTCAAGCTGCACCGCAAGGTGTTTCTCAAATCTTGTTCACGAGTGAAGGAACAGTGTATCGTGAGATCCACAGGCGGATCGGTGCGGCGTCTTCAGTAATGAGGACGCTATATCGATCCGTTGTGGTGAAGAAGGAGCTGAGCCAGAAGGAAAAGCTCTCAATTTACCGGTCGATCTACGTTCCCATCCTCACCTATGGTCATGAGCTTTAGGATATGACCAAAAGGACAAGATAACAGGTACAAGCGGCCGAAATGAGATTCCTCCACTGGGTGGCAGGTCTCTCCCTTAGAGATAGGGTGAATAGCTCTGTCATCCGGGAGGAACACATAGTAAAGCAGCTGCTCTTCCACATTGAGAGGAGCCAGATGAGGTGGTTCGGGCATCTGTTCAGGATGCCACCCGAACGCCTCCCTAAGGAGGTGTTTAGGGCAAGTCCGACCGGCAGGAGGCCACGGGGAAGACCCAGGACACATTGGGAAGACTATGTCTCCGGCTGACCTGAGAACGCCTCGGGATCCCCTGAGAAGAGCTGGACGAAGTGGATGAGGAGAGGGAAGTCTGGGCTTCTCTGCTTAGGCTGCTGCCCCCGCAACCCGACCTCGGATAAGCGGAAGAAAATGGATGGATGGATGGATTTAGTATGACAGTTATACTGTCGTTTTGGATAAAAAAAACTAACATGTGTCTTTGCAAACCTCCTTTTTCTAGTAAAACTAACAAAGATACATGTCTCCAGGCATTATTAGCCATTTTGCTTGGTTGTTTAGGAAATATGTTTCTATACATTTTTTATTGCTTTTTTCGCATTATCTCAGGCTTCTAAGAACATTACTGTCATATTGAGTAAAAACTACTTTTTGTGTTTGCAAGTTTAAAAAAAGCATATGTTTCCAGTAAAACTCACAAGGATGCATTATTTCAGGCATTATTAGTTATTTTTCATATTTGGTTTAGGAGTTATGTTTAGATAACTGTCACGCTTCCGTCAGTCTACCCCAGGGCAGCTGTGGCTACGAAAGTAGCTTACCACCACCAGGTGTGAATGAATGATGGGTTTTTAACATGTAAAGCGACTTTGGGTACTTAGAAAAGCGCTATATAAATCCCAGGTATTATTATTATTATTATTATATTGAGTGTGACAGTATACTGTCATAGTGAGTAAAACCTATTTTTTGTATTTGCAAACCTTACAAAAACAACTGATTCTAGTAATTCTCACAGGAATTCAATATTTTCAGACATATTGCATGTTTGGTTTAGGAATTATGATGAAATACATTTTTATTGCTTTTTTCGCATTATCTCAGGCTTCTAAGAACATTACTGTCATATTGAGTAAAAACTACTTTTTGTGTTTGCAAGTTTTATAAAAGCATATGTTACCAGTAAAACTCACAAGGATGCATTATTTCAGGCATTATTAGTTATTTTTCATATTTAGTAAAGGAAATATGTTTAAATAACTGTCATATTGAGTGTGACAGTATACTGTCATAGTGAGTAAAACCTATTTTTTGTATTTGCAAACCTTACAAAACCAACTGATTCTAGTAATTCTCACAGGAATTCAATATTACAGGCATTTTCAGACATATTGCATGTTTGGTTTAGGAGTTGTGTTTGAATACCTTTTTATTGCTTTTTTCGCATTATCTCAGGATTTTAAGAACATTACTGTCATATTGAGAAAAAAACTACTTTTTGTGTTTGCAAGTCTTAAAAAAGCCTATGTTTCGAGTAAAACTCAAAAGAACGCATTATTTCAATAATTATTAGCCGTTTTTCATGTGTGCTTTAGGAGTTATGTTTAAATAACTGTCATATTGAGTGTGACATTATACTGTCATAGTGAGTAAAACCTATTTTGTGTATTTGCAAACCGTACAGAAACAACTGATTCTAGTAACTCTCACATGACTTCAATATTACAGGCATTTTTAGACATAATGCATGTTTGATTTAGGAATTATGATGAAATGCAATTTTATTGCTTTTTTCGCATTCTCTCAGGATTTTAAGAACATTACTGTCATATTGTGTAAAAAAAAGTACTTTTTGTGTTTGCAAGTCCTTAAAAAGCCTATGTTTCGAGTAAAACTCAAAAGAACGCATTATTTCAATAATTATTAGACATTTTTCATGTGTAGTTTAGTAGTTATGTTTAAGTAACTGTTTCATTGAGTGTGCAGTTATACTGTCACATTGAGTAAAAAAAAACTAACTTGTGTCTTTGCAAACCTTACAAAAGAAAATCTTTCCAGTAAAACTCACATAGATTCAATATTACAGGCATTTTTAGACATTTTACATGTTTGGTTTAGGAGTTGTGTTCGATGGAATACATTTTTATTGCTTTTTTCCCATTATCTCAGGATTTTAAGAACATTACTGTCATATTGTGTAAAAAAACTACTTTTTTGTTTGCAAGTCCTTAAAAAGCCTATGTTTCGAGAAAAACTCACAAGAATGCATTATTTCAAAAATTATTAGACATTTTTCATGTGTAGTTTAGTAGTCATACTGTCATATTGAATACAAAAACTAACTTGTGCCTTTGCAAACCTTACAAAATAAATGTTTCCTAGTAAAACTCACATAGATTCAATATTACAGGCATTTTTAGACATTTTTACATATTTGGTTTAGAAGTGTGTTTGAATACATTTGTATTGCTTTTTTCGCATTATCTCAGGATTCTAAGACCAGATATTGAGTATATTACAACTTTTTGTTTTTACAAACCTTACAAAATATTTTTTTTCCAGTAAAACACAAAGATACATTTCTCCAGGCAATATTAGCTATTTTGCATGTGTGGTCGGAGTAATGTTTATAACTGTCATTTTGAGTTTGGCAGTTATACTGTCATAGTGAGTCAACCCAATGTTTGTATTTGCAAACCTTACAAAAACAACTGATTCTAGTAAAACTCACAGAGATACAATATTGCAGGCATTTTTAGACATAATGCATGTTTGGTTTTGGGGTTATGTTTATATAACTTTTATATATACTTTCAGTTATACTGTTGATTGAATTAAAAAAAAAATAACTTGTATCTTTGCAAACCTTACAAAACATCATTTTTCTAGTTAAACTAACAAATATATATATCTCCGGGCATTATTAGCCATTTTGCATGTGTTGTTTAGGAGTTATGTTTGAATAAATTTGTTTGCTTTTTTCGCATTATCTCAGGAATCTAGAACATTACTGTCATATTGAGTAAAAAACTACTTTTTGTGTTTTCAAGATTTAAAAAAGCATATATTTGGAGTAAAACTCCAAAGGATGCATTATTTCCGGCAGTATTAGCCATTTCTCATGTGTGGTTTAGGATTTATGTTTAAATAACTGTCATATTGAGGTGACAGTATACTGTCATAGTGAGTAAAATCCAATTTTGTAATTGCAAACCTTACAAAAACAACTGATTCTAGTAAAACTCACATAGATACAATATTACAGGCATTTTTAGACATAATGCATGTTTGGTTTTGGAGTTATGTTTTTATAACTTTCATATTTCATATTGGGACGGAGTGGCGAAGTTGGTAGGTTGGCCGTGTCAGCAATCGGAGGGTTGCTGGTTACTGGGGTTCAATCCCCACCTTCTACCATCCTAGTCACGTCCGTTGTGTCCTTGGGTAGGACACTTCACCCTTGCTCCTGATGGGTGCTGGTTAGCGCCTTGCATGGCAGCTCCCGCCATCAGTGTGTGAATGTGTGTGTGAATGGGTGAATGTGGAAATACTTTCAAAGCGCTTTGAGTACCTTGAAGGTAGAAAAGCGCTATACAAGTATAACCCATTTATCATTTATTTATATTTAGTATGATATACTGTCATATTGAGTAAAAAAAACACCTTGCATACCTTACAAAACTTTTTTTTCCCCAGTAAAACTCACAAAGATACATTTCTCCAGCCATTATTAGCCATTTTGCATGTGTGGTTTAGGAGTTATGTTTAAATAATTGTCATTTCATCATGGCACCGATGAAGGCTGCCTCGGTGCTCTCGTGCGCTCTGTTTTCTTTGTTTTTGTGCGTAAATTGTGTGTCCGCGTGCTCTTACACCCTCAAAGAGCTACTGAACATCAGATCCATCATCCCTATGGACTTATTACCGGTCATCTCAGCGTCAGCTGCGGATTTGGTCCATTCTGTGATCAAAAGAGGGAGACCGCACCGAAGAGGGAAGCGAGCGGGCGCCTTTGTCCGTCTTCGCGGACGGGGATTATGCACGCCTCTACCAGGCATCTTTCTCTCCAACGTCCGCTCACTTGCCAACAAGATGGACGAGCTAGCGTCGCTGATGAGAAGAAACAAGGACTTTTCCTCATCTTGTGTTTTGTGCTTCACGAAGACGTGGCTGAGCGCAAGTGTCCCGGACAGCGCGGTTCAACTGGAAGGCTTTCATCTTCTCCGCGCGGACCGAGACGCAGAGCTCTCCGGCAAAAAAAGAGGCGGCGGAGTCTGCTTCTTTATCAACAACAGCTGGTGTACAGACGTGAGAGTGATATCCAAACACTGCTCTCCTTCCCTGGAATATATTTTCATTCACTGTAAGCCCTTTTACTCACCGCGTGAGATCATTTAATTCATTCTGGTGGCTGTTTACATCCCACCCGGCGCGGACGTACATGACGCTCAGCGCGGACATGCATGACGCTCTCTTGTTATCGTGCTTGGTGACTTTAACAAGGGAAATTTGAGCCAGGAATTACCCAAGTATAGGCAGTTTATTAAATGCCCGACCAGAGAGGAGAACACTTTGGATCACTGCTACACTACAATAAGCAAGGCTTTTCATGCAGTCCCGCGCGCTGCTCTTGGACTATCAGATCACGTCATGGTGTACTTAATCCCTTCATACAGACAGAGACTGAAACTGTCTAAATCTGTTATGAGGACCATTAAAGGCCTACTGAAACCCACTACTACCGACCACGCAGTCTGATGGTTTATATATCAATGATGAAATCTTAACATTGCAACACATGCCAATACGGCCGGGTTAACTTATAAAGTGCAATTTTAAATTTCCCGCTAAACTTCCGGTTGAAAACGAGGCGTGGCTAAGATGCGCAAGCAGTAGTTTGCCTCTGCTGTAACTCCGGTGAAAACTTTAAGATTTAACTCAAATTCTGCTTTTTTTTTTTAATTAAAACTTACAACGCTTGGCCAACTATATGCATGCCTATCACTCTGGGTGAGTTATACTCTATCAAGACAACATAACAATAATTATGCCCAAGACACGAAGAGGGAAGCAATCAGAGTCACCTGTGGCCGTAAACGAGCTCGAGGCTGGCGCTGATATGGCGTCATCAACTTTTGAGAAGTTGCCAGATAAAATACTCGAGTCTATCAACAAACGTTTTGACATGCTTGAGGAAAAGCTTGAGGCTCTTACAAGCAAGCAAGCAGCATTGACCAACAGAGTGGAGGACATGCAGCAGCAAGGTTCCGAACATGAGCGCCGCATCGAAGCGCTCGAACAAAAACTGACTGAAACGCAGAAGAGCAATGAGAAATTGGCAGCTAAAATTGACGAATTGGAAGGGCGCTCAAGACGTAATATCTTAAAAATAGTCGGGATACCAGAGCAAGACGAAAAGGGAAGACTTACGGATTTTGTTGCGGACCTGATACCAAAGTTGTTTGGAGCGAGTAACTTCTCCAAGCCAGTGGTGGTGGACCGCGCGCACCGTGTCCCGCTCGCTCGCTATGGTGACGGCAAGCGCCCCAGGAGCATCATCGCAAGGATACACTTCTACCAGGACAAGGAGCTACTTCTTCAAATGAGCCGCGGCCAGGAGCTGATCTACAACGGCCTGCGCGTCTTCCTGTTTCCAGACTACACTGCCGAGGTGACAGCGCAAAGACGGGCCTTTCGAGAGGTAATGAACACGCTGCGGGAGAAGGAAATCAAGTTTATGCTACGTTTTCCAGCTCGCCTGCACGTGGAGTACAACGACCAGGTAAAGGTGTTTACCTCTCCTACAGACACTAAGACTTTCATTATAAAACATCTTAGTGGCTAATCATCAATAACGGCTCTTTTTTATGCTTATGATAAGCATAAAGCAGAAATACACTTTTTTCACTGAGGTTTATTTCACCGGAGGACGCAGGGAAAAAAAAGAAAACACTTCGCTGCTGAGCTAGTGCTTGGAGCAGTGAACGCAACTACTAGCATGCGCCCTGCGCCTGAAGATGGGGGTGGGGGATTTTTGGACTGGGGAATCGACCAACATGACGTCGTATGGATAACATCACAATGGAGATTTCACTCCAAAACATCGAACTACACGCGATGGGGACAGAGGGAGGGGGGAACAATGGGGTGTGAGTGTTGTGTATGTGTGAATCTGAGCATGAATGTTGAGGAGCGAGGTGCACAATCATATTTCAACTTGCCAATTACTAAGGTTTTTTTTTCACGTAAAGATAAAATACCCTAAAAAAACTTTAATGTCAACTTATAAGAAAAAAATTATACTAGTTTCATGGAACGTCAGGGGTTTAGCTAAAAATATTAAAGCAGGGAAGGTTCATTCATTAAAAGCAGATGTTTTATTCTTACAAGAAACACATCTCTGTAAAGACAACCAACACAAACTTAAAGCTAGCTGGATATCTCAGGTTTATCATGCACCCTTTACTTCACAAGCTAGAGGTGTAGCCATTTTCTTTCATAAAAATGTGCCTTTCATACTTACATCAAAAATAATTGACCCTAACGGAAGATTTATTTTATTAAATATTCATATTACATCCTATCCAGTAACTTTTTTGAATATCTTTGGACCAAACACAGATGACTTTTATCATAGAGTCTTTGGTCTACTTCCTGATGATAACTCCTCTCATATCTACATTGGTGGTGATTTTAACTGCCTTTTGGATCCCACTTTAGATAGATTGTCAACTAAATCTCATGTAATTGCTAACTCAACTAAAACCATTAATAATCTTATGAGATCAAGAAATATCATAGACATATGGAGAACAAAACATCCTAATAAAAGGGAGTATTCGTTTTACTCCGCTGTACACAATTCTTACACAAGAATCGATTACTTCTTAGTAGAAGCCTCTGCTCTCTCCAATGTCAGTAATCCTGAGTACCACAGTAGAGTCATCTCAGATCACAGCCCTATGAGTATGCAGATCCAAATTGATCTCCATAAAACCAAACAAAAATGGAGATTTAATCCACAATTATTATTATATGAAGATTTTAAAGAGTATATGAACAAGATTATCCAAGAGTTTATTGAGGTGAATGATAACGGAGAGGTCTCAGACTCTATATTGTGGGAAGCCCTTAAAGCTACTGTGAGAGGATATATCATTTCATTTGAAAGCTCAAAACAAAGAGAAGTAAGAAAAAGGCATAAAGAACTGGAAAAAGAAATTAAAGAAATGGAAGAAATTCATATAAATTCTCTTTTGCAGTCTGACTATAATAAGATGCTGAAACTGAAAAATGAATACAATTCTCTTCTTCACGGTGAAGTATCTAAACTCTTACTAAAAAATAAACAAAAACATTTTGAAATATCTGATAAACCACAAACACTTCTGTCTAGACAGCTCAAAGGAGATCAAGCTAAAGCTGCTATCCACAAAATATGCTCAAAAACAGGTGAAACATGTACAGATTTACAGGATATCAACAATGTCTTTAAAGACTTTTATTCAGAATTATATAAATCTAGTTCAGCTATATCGGTTAATGATTTAAATGATTTTTTTACTCCATTAAATCTACCTCAACTGAGTCCAAACCATCAGAATTCTTTAAACAATACTATTTCAATTCATGAACTGCTAAAAGCACTGAAATCTTTCTCCGTGAATAAAAGCCCTGGTCCAGATGGATTTGGTGCAGAGTTTTATCAAGCTTTTAGTGAAATACTGTCCCCTATAATATTAAGAATGTTAAATGACTCTTTCGTAAACAATAAACTTCCAAGCTCCTTGTATGAAGCTCATATATGTATAATTCCAAAAAAGGGAAAAAATCCACTCGATCCAGCCAATTATAGACCTATCTCCCTGCTCAATCTAGACCATAAATTCTAACTAAGGTACTCGCAACAAGGTTAAGCAACCACATAACAGAAATTATCCATCCGGATCAGGTTGGTTTTATCCCGGACAGACCTTCTTTTGGCAATGTACGGAGATTATTGAACTTGTTGTACTCGGACTGCATAAGAAACAAAAAGGCAGCCGTCCTGACTCTGGGTGCTCATAAAGCTTTTGATTCAATTGAGTGGGCTTATATATTTCATGTTCTCAAATTATTTGGGTTGGGAGAAAATTTTATAAAATGGGTTAAAATAATTTATTTTGCACCAAAATCATATGTCATAACTAATAATGTAATATCGGATAGTTTTGAATTACATCGAGGCGTGAGACAGGGCGATTGCCTTTCGCCCTTACTTTTCAATTTGGCCCTAGAACCACTGGCTATTGGTTTAAGAATGAACTCTAATATTAAGGGATTTTCAGTGGGCACATCAGAGAGTCTCATCTCACTTTATGCAGATGATGTACTTGTTACACTTACTGAGCCAGAAATTGCATTACCACTTCTTTTAGAATATGTAGATTCTTTTGGTAAAATATCTGGTTACAAAATAAACTGGTCCAAAAGCGAGCTTATGTTCCTAGGAGATAATGTTAAGATCAGTCAAAACCCAGTTAAAGTTGCAGAAAACTATATATCCTATCTCGGCTTAAAAATATCTAAAAATTATGAATCATTACTAAAATTGAACTTTACTGAAGCTTTTGAGAAATTGAAAATGTGTATAGAGTATTGGAAGACCCTACCCCTCTCTATGTTAGGTAGAGTGAATGCTGTCAAAATGATTACCCTGCCAAAATTTACCTATCTTTTTCAAAATTTACCAATTCTAATTCCTGCAGATTTTTTCAAAAAACTTGAATCTTTAGTTCTAGATTTTGTGTGGGGATATAAAAAATGCAGAATATCTAAAAAGCACTTAATCAGATCTACAGGGGAAGGGGGGCTGGGTCTCCCAATGTTCAAAAATTATTATTGGGCATCAAATCTGAACGCATTGACCTATTGGAAGATGGGGTTCCCAAAGAATGAATCACTTAATTCTGCTCCCTTGTGGCTGAAATTGGAACTGCAGTCATTAGTTAAACCTTACACATCATTGCTATCTTTACTTTTTACTAAACCAGTCTCTTCTATTAAATCAACAAGCCATAGTGTAGTAGTAAGAAATTCTATCAAAATTCTTTCTCAAATTAAAAAACAATTGAATATTTCCAATGTAACTATGTATTCACCAATGTCTCACAATCATGCATTTATTCCATCGATAACAGACAGAATTTTTTTTAACTGGTACTTGAATGGAATTAAATGCATAAAAGACATGTTTGTCGAGGACAGTCTTGCATCATTTGAGCAATTGCGAATCAAATTCAAATTGTCCCAATTCAGTTGGTTTTGCTATTTGCAGGCAAAAAAATTGATTAAAGAAAACATTTCAAAGTCTCAGCTGGTAAATGAAAAACACCCTCTCTTAGAATTACTAAATTTATCACCTACAAGTAAAAAGCTTATCGCCAAATTTGCCAGCTGCTTCATTATGCCCATGACATCAGCAGACGGTGTTAAAAGAGCCTGGGAACAGGAACTAAGAACAATAATACCCAAACAGCAATGGGAACGAACACTCTCTCAAATTCACAATTGCTCAATTAACAGCAGACTTAGGCTCATACAGTTAAAAGTGATTCATCGTTTTTACTACTCCAAAGTCTTATTACACAAATTTTATCCTGATACATCTCCACTTTGTGATAAATGTAAATCTGCTGAAGGATCACTGTCTCATTCGTTTTGGGAATGTCCAATTATTCAATCATTTTGGTCCAGCATTTTCTTTTTTTACTCGGGGGTATATCAGAGAAAACTTGTCCCTGACAGGGATATAATCTTGTTTGGGTGGTCTTCAGAAACACAAAAACTTCCAAAATATATTACAGCCGTGTTGCTGCTCGGGACGGTCTTGGCCAAAAGACTCATTCTCAAAGACTGGAAAAGCCCATCTGCACCCAACTTCAGGAACTGGCTAAATGAACTTGTGAATGTAATGACTCTTGAAAGAATACGATTTATAAACTCTGCAAGTATGAATAAATGGGAACAAACCTGGAAACCTTTACTGACATATATTGAATCATAATTGAGACATTTAAGAAAAAAAAGAAAAAAAAACTGCCATCTTTTTTGTAGTTGTATTCCTTTTTTGTTATCTTTATTATTTTCTGTACACTATTATTGTTTTTTTTTTGTTACTTCTGATATGGCCTTCCCACGGTTTACTTGCTTATTTATTTATTTATTTTTTGTGACTTTTTATTTTGTATCGTTTTACATCTGATCAACTTCTGTGACTTTCCTTTTCTTTTTTAAGAGTGAACGGTGGAGAGGCCCTCGAGAGGTGATCTTGGGATCACTTCCTGAGGATCCTTGATGCCGAGGAATGTTCATCCATCTTGCTATGGTCTGGATAGCCTGCTGATCCTGAGCCGGAGCGGGATGGATGGATAAATGACTTCCTGACAGACCGAAGACAGCACGTGCGGCTGGGGAGGATTGTCTCGGACAGTCGAACCACAAACACTGGTACTCCTCAGGGCTGTGTACTCTCCCCCTGGCTTTTCTCCCTGTATACAAACTGCTGCACCTCCAGTCACCAGTCCGGATGACATCTCGGATGGTGATGAGACCGCCTACAGGAGAGAGGTGGACCGGCTGGCGTCCTGATGCAGCCTCAACAACCTGGAGCTGAACGCCCAGAAAACAGTGGAGATGATCATGGACTTCAGGAAAGTCACACCGTCACCCTGATTGACTCTCCCATCTCGTCTCCATCCATAACTCTTTCCGTTTCTTGGGCACCACCATCACCCAAAACCTCAAGTGGGAGCCGACCATCAGCTCCTTCATCAAGAAGGCCCAGCAGAGGATGTACTTCCTGCGGCAGCTGAGGAAACTTAAGGTGCCGACCGAGATGCTGGTGCAGTTTTACTCAGCAATCATCGAGTCCATCCTGACCTCCTTCATCACCGTGTGGTTCCCCGGCGCCACAGTCCAGGATAAGCATCGACTGCAGCGCATGGTACGTGCTGCTGAGAAGGTGATTGGCTGCAAGCTCCCATCCCTTCAGGACCTGTTCTCCTCCAGGACCAGAAGGCGTGTGGGTCGGATCACAGCTGAATTTTCTCACCCTGGACACAAACTATTCTCCCCTCTCCCCTCAGGCAGGAGACTACGGTCCATCCAGACCCACACCTCCCACCACCTAAACAGTTTTTCCCCTTGGCCATCAGGCACATGAACAATAACTCCTAACAGTAGCTATTTTGAATTCATTCTAAGTCTATAACAAGATCTGATAGCTCAGTTACAGCTCTTGTTATTACCAAATCTGTGTAATAAGTGTTTTATGTTGCACGGTTGCACCAAGAAAAATTCCTAGTTTGTGAACCGTTCTCAAACAAACAGCAGCTCAGAGTACCCACTTCTTTGGATTCCCTTGAGGGAGTAGTGGAGAGTGCTCCCTCGGGTAAATTCCCTTGTTCTGCTGGGGGACTTCAAAGCTCATGTTGGCAACAACAGTGAAACCTGGAGATGCGTGATTGGGAAAAATGGCCACCCTGATCGGGCTCATCTCGGATGGCGATGAGACTGCCTGCAGGAGAGAGGTGGACCGGCTGGCGTCCTGGTGCAGCCTCAAACACCTGGAGCTGAACGCCCATTAAACAGTGGAGATGATCATGGACTTCAGGAAAGTCACAGCCCCACCATCCCCCCTCACCCTGATTGACTCTACCACCCCCGTCTCCATTGTGGACTCCTTCCGTTTCTTGGGCACCACCATCACCCAAACTCTCAAGTGGGTGTCCATATGTGCACTTGGCACCAGGACACCCTCGGCCGCAGTACCATGATTGACTTAGTAGTTGTGTCATCGGATTTGCGGCCTCATATTTTCGACACTCGGGTGAAGAGAGGGGCAGAGCTTTCTACCGATCACCACCTGGTGGTGAGTTGGCTCCGATGGTGGGGGAGGATGCCGGACAGACCTGGCAGGCCCAGACGCATTGTGAGGTTCTGCTGGGAACGCCTAGCAGAGTCTACTGTCAGAGAGAGTTTCAATTCCCACCTCCGGAAGAACTTTGAACATGTCACGAGGGAGGTGCTAGACATTGAGTCTGAGTGGACCATGTTCCGTGCCTCTCTTGTCGAGGCAGCTGATTGGAGCTGTGGCCGCAAGGTGTTTGATGCCTGTCGTGGCGGTAATCCTAGAACCCGCTGGTGGACACCAGCAGTGAGGGATGCCGTCAAGCTGAAAAAATAGTCTATCGGGCCCTTTTGGCTCATGGGACTCCAGAGGCAGCGGACAGATACCGGCCAAGCGCAGTGCGGCTTCAGCGGTCGCGGAGGCAAAAACTCGGACATGGGAGGAGTTTGGGGAAGCCATGGAAAACAACTTCCGGACGGCTTCGAAGCGATTCTGGAAGACCATCAGCCGCCTCGGGGGGGAGCAGTGCACTGTCAACACCGTATATGGTGAGGATGGTGTGCTGCTGACCTCTACTGCGGCTGTTGTGGAGGGAATACTTCGAAGACCTCCTCATTCCCACCAACACGTCTTCCTATGAGGATGCAGTGCCTGGGGAATCTGTGGTGGGCTCTCCTATTTCTGGGGCTGAGGTTGCCGACGTAGTTAAAAAGCTCCTCGGTGGCAAGTTCCGGGGAGTGGATGAGAGCCGCCCGGCGTTCCTTAAGGCTCTGGATGCTGTGGGGCTGTCTTGGTTGGCAAGACTCTGCAACATCGCGAGGACACAGGGGGCGGTACCTCTGGATTGGCAGACCGCGGTGGTGGTTCCTCTCTTTAAGAAGGGGAA
The DNA here is from genome assembly GCF_033978785.1 of Entelurus aequoreus. NCBI lineage: Eukaryota > Metazoa > Chordata > Actinopteri > Syngnathiformes > Syngnathidae > Entelurus > Entelurus aequoreus. The sequence goes on along the minus strand of NC_084753.1, from coordinate 22,723,015 downwards.
CTGGAGGGTGTGTTCCAACTATCATGGATCACACTCCTCAGCCTTCCCGGTAAGGTCTTTTCATGTGTACTGGAGAGGAGGCTATGCCGGATAGTCGAACCTTGGATCCAGGACGAACAGTGTGGTTTTTGTCCTGGTCGTGGAACGGTAGACCAGCTCTATACTCTCAGCAGGGTCCTTGAGTGTGCATGGGAGTTTGCACAACCAGTCTACATGTGCTTTGTGGATTTGAAAAAGGCATTCGACCGTGTCCCTCGGGAAGTCCTGTGGGGAGTGCTCAGAGAGTATGGGGTATTGGACTGTCTGATTGTGGCGGGTCGCTCCCTGTATGATCAGTGACAGAGCTTGGTCCGTATTGCCGGCAGTAAGTCGGACCCCTTTCCAGTGAGGGTTGGACTTTGCCGAGGCTGACCTTTGTCACAGATTCTGTTCATAAGTTTTATGGACAGAATGTCTAGGCGCAGACATGGCGTTGAGGGGATCCGGTTTGGTGGCTGCAGGATTAGGTCTCTGCTTTTTGCAGATGATGTGGTCCTGATGGCTTCAACTGGCCAGGATCTTCAGCTCTCAATGGATCGGTTCGCAGCCGAGTGTGAAGCGACGGGGATGAAAATCAGCTCCTCCAAGTCCGAGTCCATGGTTCTCGCCCGGGAAAGGGTGGAGTGCCATTGGGGAGGAGATCTTGCCCCAAGTGGAGGAGTTCAAGTAGCTAGGAGTCTTGTTCACGAGTGAGGGTGATGTGTTCAAGCTGCACTGCAAGGTGTTTCTCAAATCTAGTATGACTGGCCTAGCCAGTGACTTCCAGGAAAGTCTGGATGACGACCGTGAAAGTGTGGTGACGACTGGAGAGACAGTGGACAGCCCAGAGAGACGGCAACGGGGCAGTAAAGGTTAGCACCCTGCACTGCAGCTCACGTGAGGGAGCACCCACAAAACGCTACAGAAAGCCCTAAAGAAAGACACCCCCGGGGGCCCGAGAGGGGGGGAGGATGAGCACCCCAAACTGACGGATCTTTTGGTACCAGACATACATACATCTGAACAGCACCGGGTCTTATGGCCTGCTGCAAACAAGGAATCTGAATGGCGACAGTTTGACGAGGATGTTGATGCTACCCTTGATGCAGCATGCAGAGGGGAAGTTGATCGGCGACTGCAGCTGATGAGCACACTGATCATCAGCATGGGTGATTAGAGATTTGGCATCAAACAACCCAAGGCTCAGAACATCGCCAGGCCAAACCGGCGGGAGACCAAGATCGCCCAGCTCAGGAAAGAACTGAAGGCCTTAAAACATCAGTATAAGAGGGCGAGTGAGGAGGAAAGACCAGCCCTGTCAGACAGGGACATCCTGAAGCAGAAGCTCATCTCTCTCCGACGTGCTGAGGGACATAGGAGAAGGGGCAGAGAGAGGGCGCGCAAGCACACTGCCTTCATAGCAAACCCTTTTGGATTTACGAAACAGCTGCTGGGGCAGAAGCGGAGCGGGACCCTTGTCTGCTCTGAAGAGGAGATCAATCAGCACCTCAGTAACACATACAGCGACAGTAGGAGTGAAGAAGATCTTCCTCCCTGCAGAGGGCTACCCACACCATCAGAACCCTCCTTCCAGTTTAACATCAAAGAGCCCACCTTGGCAGAAGTCAGGAACACCGTCTGAGCCGCAAGGACCAGCGCAGCCCCAGGCCCGAGTGGAGTGCCATACAAAGTCTACAAGCATTGCCCGAGACTCCTGGAGAGGCTGTGGAGACTCATCAGGGTAGTATGGAGGAGGGGGAAAGCAGCCAAGCAGTGGCGCCACGCTAAGACAAAGCCCAGGGTCGAGAGAGACGGCTGATGGTGCAGGGAAAGATCCGTGCAGAGGTTGAGGAGGAACGCCGGAGCAAGACAGTGGCCATGCGCCAGCAAGGAGCCTGGACAAATTGGGACCACGCATCTACCCGGAAGATCACCTGGACAGAACTTTGGAAGTCAGAACCAGCAAGACTCAAGTTCCTGATCCAGTCAGTGTATGATGTCCTCCCAAGTCCATCTAATCTTCATTGCTGGGGGCTAGTAGAAACACCTGAATGTCAACTGTGCAAGGTACAGGGTTCCCTGGAGCACATCCTGAGCTGCTGCCCTAAAGCCCTGTGGGGCTTTAGGGCAGCAGCACCTGGCGCCACGACCAGGTGCTGAAGGCAGTAGCAGACACCATTGGCACTGGAATCCAGCAGAGCAAACAAGGCAGGGGACAAACCACAGGCTGGACGTAAGGCCCCAACCAGGGCGGTATAGCTCGGTTGGTAGAGTGGCCGTGCCAGCAACTTGAGGGTTGCATGTTCGATCCCCGCTTCCGCCATCCTAGTCACTGCCGTTGTGTCCTTGGGCAAGGCACTTTACCCACCTTCTCCCAGTGCCACCCACACTGGTTTAAATGTAACTTAGATATTGGGTTTCACTGTGTAAAGCGCTTTGATTCACTAGAGAAAAAGCGCTCTATAAATATACTTCACTTCACTACTTCACTTCACCGGACTGCTAGCCACAGCCCGTGACTCAGCTTCAGGTGGATCTCGGCAGACAGCTGAAGTTTCCAGAGCGCATAGCAAGGACATCGCTGAGGCCAGACCTTGTCTTAATTTCTGACTCAACGAAGCATGTTGTGCTGCTGGAACTTACAGTCCCCTGGGAAGACCGGCTGGAGGAGGCCCATGAGCGAAAAAAGGCCAAATACCTTGAGCTGGTCGAGACATGCAGAGAGAGCGGCTGGAGGACCCGTGTGAGCCTATAGAAGTGGTATGCAGGGGCTTTCTAGGGCAATCTGTGCATCAAGCATTCAGACTTCTTGGAATCAGAGGGTTGCTGGAGAGAAAAGCCACCAGAAATATCAGTGAGGCTACTGAGAAAGCCTCAAGGTGGTTGTGGATCAAGAGGGGAGACGGATGGAGTAGTTCGCTGCGGTTGGGTCGCCCAGGCGAGGGTGTATAGACATCAAAGACCCGAAACACACAATGAACCTTGGTTCTTTACTGATGATGTGTTCAAGCTGCACCGCAAGGTGTTTCTCAAATCTTGTTCACGAGAGAGGGAACAGTGTATCGTGAGATCCACAGGCGGATCGGTGCGGCGTCTTCAGTAATGAGGACGCTATATCGATCCGTTGTGGTGAAGAAGGAGCTGAGCCAGAAGGAAAAGCTCTCAATTTACCGGTCGATCTACGTTCCCATCCTCACCTATGGTCTTGAGCTTTAGGTTATGACCGAAAGGACAAGATCACAGGTACAAGCGGCCGAAATGAGTTTCCTCCCCTGGGTGGCGGGTCTCTCCCTTAGAGATAGGGTGTAAAGCTCTGTCATCCGGGAGGAACACAGAGTAAAGCAGCTGCTCCTCCACATTGAGAGGAGCCAGATGAGGTGGTTCGGGCATCTGCTCAGGATGCCACCCGAACGCCTCCCTAAGTAGGTGTTTAGGACAAGTCCGACAGGCAGGAGGCCACGGGGAAGACCCAGGACACATTGGGAAGACTATGTCCCCGGCTGGCCTGGGAAGGCCTCGGGATCCCCTGAGAAGAGCTGGACGAAGTGGATGAGGAGAGGGAAGTCTGGGCTTCTCTGCTTAGGCTGCTGCCCCCGCAACCCAACTTCGGATAAGCGGAAGAAAATAGATGGATTGATGGATTTAGTATGACAGTTATACTGTCATATTGAGTAAAAAAAACTAACTTGTGTCTTTGCAAACCTTACAAAATATATTTTTTTCTAGTAAAACTCACAAAGATCAATTTTCCAGGCATTATTAGCCATTTTGCATGTGTGGTTTAGGAGTTATGTTTAAATATTTGTCATATTGAGTGTGACAGTATACTGTCATAGTGAGTAAAACCCAATTTTTGTATTTGCAAACCTTACAAAAACAACTGATTCTAGTAAATTTCACATGGATACAATATTACAGTCATTTTTAGACATAATGCATGTTTGGTTTTGGAGTTATGTTTATATAACTTTCATATTTAGTATGACAGTTATACTGTCATATTGAGTAAAAAAAAAAAAAATTGTGTCTTTGCAAAAATTACAAAATATATTTTTTTTCCCAGTAAAACTCACAAAGATTCATTATTACAGGCATTTTTTTAGAAATATTGCATGTTTAGTTTTGGAGTTATGTTTATTTAACTTTCATATTTAGTATGACAGTTATACTGTAATATTGGTTTTAAAAAAGTCTGGGCTTCTCTGCTTAGGCTGCTGCCCCCGCAACCCGACCTCGGATAAGCGAAAGAAAATGGATAAATGGATGGATTTAGTATGACAGTTATACTGTCATATTGAGTAAAAAAAACTAACTTGTGCCTTTGCAAACCTTACAAAATATTTTTTTTCTAGTAAAACTCACAAAGATACATGTCTCCAGGCATTATTAGCCATTTTGCATGTGTTGTTTAGGAGTTATGTTTGAATACATTTGTATTGCTTTTTTCACATTATCACAGGATTCTAAGAACATTACTGTCATATTGAGTAAAAAAACTCCTTTTTGTGTTTGCAAGATTTAAAAAAGCATATGTTTCCAGTAAAACTCCCAAGGATGCATTATTTCAGGAATTATTAGTCATTTTTCATATGTGGGTTAGGAGTTATGTTTAAATAACTGTCATATTGAGTGTGACAGTCTACTGTCATAGTGAGTAAAACCTAATTTTTTTAAACCTTACAAAAACAACTGATTCTAGTAAAACTCACATAAGTACAATATTACAGGCATTTTTAGACATAATGCATGTTTGGTTTTGGAGTTATGTTTATATAAATTTCATATTTAGTATGACAGTTATACAGTCATATTGTGGCATTATTAGCCATTTTGCATGTGTTGTTTTAATGTCATAGTGAGTAAAACCCAGAGGTGGGACCAAGTCATTGCTTTGCAAGTCACAAGTAAGTCTCAAGTCTTTGCCCTCAAGTCTCGAGTCAAGTCCCGAGTCAAGACAGGCAAGTCCCGAGTGAAGTCCAAAGTCAAGACTGGAAAGTCTCAAGTCAAGTCACAAGTCCTGCATTTTGAGTTTCGAGTCCTTTCAAGTCCTTTTGACCACAGACTAATATTTTTACACAGATTGTGTATGCTTTTAAACCGCTGTATTTATTTATTAAAACAAGTGCATTTGAAATAGCAGGAAAGAAAATAGTACTGACATTGCAATTCATAATAGCACTATTAACCAGTCATTTTAATAGTTTAAACAATTTAAAACATTTAACTCATTCCTTTACAGAATAAACACATTTGCAAAAACAAGTGCAACTGTACTTATTTGTACAAAAGTGTTAACATTGTATTTCCATGGCATATTGCATTGTAACTAGTTCCACAGCAGTTTCTATTCTGTTCTTACCTTATCTCATTGATCTCATCTCATACTGTACGTGTGTTGATGTGTGCGTACACATGAAAAACATAACAAATACATGAACATAACAATGAACAGAGTTGTACTTTTTAGATGTCAGGGCCCTATGCAATATGTACACATATTCTTAATATAGTATATATTTTAACTGACCTTTATTTGACTATGTTTGTCTTTTTGTAGGTGGCTAAAATATGCGGTGCTGCTGACCGCCGTCTAACGTTATGTTACTGTGTGTGATACATTGACTAACGTAACGTTAAGTGTAGGTACCTCATGCAACCCTGCTTAAAAAATCACTTGACAAAAAGTATGAATAAGGTAGCAAACTGCAGTGGACGCAACATATTGCCGTGTTTGAAATGACGTTATAACCATAAACATCTTATAAGTAGACGCAATATTGGTTGCTGTGACGCGAGCAATTTGCATCTTGAAGTGGTGATGAGGAGCCGGCGAGCAGCCTAAACTGACAGTTGACAGGTAGAAAACAAAGATGCCGGGCTGGTGTTCAGCGTTTTCCTGCACAAATGAGCGGACTGTTGAAAATAGGAATCGGGGGATTACTTTTCACAAGTAAGATTTAACATTAATGTACTATTGGTTGTATTTTATGAAAATAACATTACCACAGAGTTGAGAAGGAGCAAAGATCTTCAATATTTGTATGTGAAAATCACAAATAAATCTTCTGGGGGAGGATGACGCCCCTACAGGGGTTTGGTTTACAAACTTTCTGCCCCACCTAAAACAAAATTCACCAGCCGCCATTGATTATAATGCATTCTCATTTTAGGCAAAATATAAGACAATACTTTCTTAACAGTATAATTGTAACCAGGAATAAGTCTTCAAGTAACAATATTCAAATACTAACATTGTTGGGTAAAACAGAATTTGGTTTTATTCTGAATCCAGTGAAACAGATTGGTGGTTTTAGCTGATATAAAGACTTTCAGGTGTTTATATATGTTTAAGTATTTGGCAGACGCTTTTATCCAAAGCGACATACATAAAAAATACATATATAACAATCACTGTAAACATGATCATTTAAGGGAAGAATGTAATACAAAATATCAATACAAAGTGTCACGACAGAATAAACTCTCTGCTGCTGCAGCAACAGAGATACGGTCTATAAGATATATAGATATCTAATGTATTCATACATTGTTTATGTAGCATGTATATATAACGTAATCATATTGTTTCTTCAATTTAAAAATAGCTGACCGTTTTTTTCCCCCCTTCTCTGGGATTATATTCCCAGTTTTAATTTTGGACGTCTGGTCACTTATAGCGTATAAGAATATTCTATTACTGTTAAGCAAACTATGAATAATAAAACATGTGTCCGTTATCATAGCTACACGTATGACAAAAAAGCGTGTGAAAATGATTGGTATTCAGTGAGGTAAAATGAATTAAATGCGTTGACAGTTCATTGCTCCTGCCAAATGAATTGCACTGAGTGGAGCGGATCACCACTCCAAGATGGCGGCCCCGCGTCTCGTCTGCGCCAGTAGGCAGTAGCGCTCGATGCTGCGTACCCTTATAAGATGTCTATGGTTATAACGTTAGCAGTGAGTTTACAGCCTCACTGATTTAACTACACAGCAAATAAAAGTAATGTTACTTAGCCAATAAACGTTATCTTACATTCAAAACTTACCCTTCTTTGTGCAACTTCAAATGTCGAACGAAGTTGGAAGTTGTTGCGTCTCCGTCTGTAATATTCGAACTGCGTGATTTGCATACGGCAATTCGTTGACCAAGTCGTAGTTTTTATACCCGAACGAAACCAACTTTGGTATAAATCTTTCTCACTGGCGCGTTGTTTGACAACTCTTGTTCATTGGTTGTCCTGCAATTTGATTGGATCAATGCTGTGTGATGAAAACAATGTAGATCTAATTTGATTGGCTGTTGTACTGAGAGCACACACGCTGACACGCAGCACACACGCTGATAGACAGACATGTACAAAATGAAAGCTACGGAGCGCTCCCAAATAACTTTTTAAGCTTTAGGTTTTGGGGAAAGTAGCAAGTCATGTCAAGTCAAAAGGCTCAAGTCCAAGTGAAGTCACAAGTCATTGATGTTAAAGTCTAAGTCGAGTTGCAAGTCTCTTTACATTTTGTCAAGTCGAGTCTAAAGTCATCAAATTCATGACTCGAGTCTGACTCGAGTCCAAGTCATGTGACTCGAGTCCACACCTCTGGTAAAACCTAATTTTTGTATTTGCAAACCTTACAAAAACAAATTATTATAGTAAAACTCAAATCTATTCAATATTAAAGGAATCTTTAGACATTTTGCATGTTTTGTTTAGGAATTATGATGGAATACATTTGTATTGCTTTTTTCGCATTATCTCAGGATTTTAAGAACATTACTGTCATATTGAGAGAATAAACTACTTTTTGTGTTTGCAAGCCTTAAAAAAGCATATGTTTCGAGTTAAGCTCACATGAATGCATTATTTTAGCCATTTTTCATGTGTAGTTTAGGAGTTATGTTATAATACATTTTTATTGCTTTTTTCGCATTATTTCAAGATTCTAAGAACATTACAAACATATTGAGTAAAAAACAACTTTTTGTGTTTGCAAGATTTAAAAAAGCATATGTTTCGAGTAAAACTCCCAAGGATGCATTATTTCAGGCATTATTAGCCATTTTTCTTGTGTGGTTTAGGAGTTATGTTTAAATAACTGTCAAATTGAGTGTGACAGTATACTGTCAAAGTGAGTAAAACCTATTTTTTGTATTTGCAAACCTTACAAAAACAACTGATTCTAGTAAAACTCACATGAATTCAATATTACAGGCATTTTTGTAGACATAATGCATGTTTGGTTTAGGAATTATGATGGAATACATTTTATTGCTTTTTTCGCATATCTCAGGATTGTAAGAACATTACTGTCATATTGTGTAAAAAAAAGCTACTTTTTGTGTTTGCACGTTTTAGAAAAGCATATGTTTCGAGTAAAACTCAAAAGAATGCATTATTTCAGGAACTATTAGACATTTTTAATGTGTAGTTTAGGAGTTATGTTTGTCTCATTGAGTGTGCAGTTATACTGTCGTATTGGATAACAAAAACTAACTTGTGTCTTTGCAAACCTTACAAAAGATCATTTTTCTAGTAAAACTAACAAAGATACATGTCTCCAGGCATTATTAGCCATTTTGCTTGTGTTGTTTAGGAAATATGTTTCGATACATTTTTTATTGCTTTTTTCGCATTATTTCAGGCTTCTAAGAACATTACTGTCATATTGAGTAAAAACTACTTTTTGTGTTTGCAAGTTTTAAAAAAGCATATGTTTCCAGTAAAACTCACAAGGATGCATTATTTCAGGCATTATTAGTTATTTTTCATATTTGGTTTAGGAGTTATGTTTAGATAACTGTCATATTGAGTGTGACAGTATACTGTCATAGTGAGTAAAACCTATTTTTTGTATTTGCAAACCTTACAAAAAAAACTGATTCTAGTAATTCTCACATGAATTCAATATTACAGGCATTTTCAGACATAATGCATGTTTGGTTTAGGAATTATGATGGAATACATTTTTATTGCTTTTTTCGCATTATCTCAGGATTTTAAGAACATTGAGAAAAAAACTATTTTTTGTGTTTGCAAGCCTTAAAAAAGCATATGTTTCGATTAAAACTCCCAAGGATGCATTATTTCAGGCATTATTAGCCGTTTTTCATGTGTGCTTTAGGAGTTATGTTTAAATAACTGTCATTTTGAGTGTGACATTATACTGCCATAGTGAGTAAAACCTATTTTTTTGTATTTGCAAACCTTACAGAAACAACTGATTCTAGCAATTCTCACATGAATTCAATATTACAGGCATTTTTAGACATAATGCATGTTTGGTTTAGGAATTAGGATGGAATGCATTTTTATTGCTTTTTTCGCATTATCTCAGGATTTTAAGAACATTACTGTCATATTGTGTAAAAAACCTACTTTTTGTGTTTGCAAGTCCTTAAAAAGCCTATGTTTCGAGTAAAACTCACAAGAATGCATTATTTCCAAAATTATTAAAAATGTTTCATGTGTAGTTTAGTAGTTATACTGTCATATTGAATACAAAAAACTAACTTGTGTCTTTGCAAACCTTACAAAATAAGTTTTTCCTAGTAAAACTCACATAGATTCAATATTACAGGCATTTTTAGACATTTTACATGTTTGGTTTAGAAGTTGTGTTTGAATACATTTGTATTGCTTTTTTCGCATTATCTCAGGATTCTAAGACCAGATATTGAGTAAATTACAACTTTTTGTTTTTGCAAACCTTACAAAATATTTTTTTTCCAGTAAAACACAAAGATACATTTCTCCAGGCAATATTACTTTTGCATGTGTGGTCGGAGTAATGTTTATAACTGTCATTTTGAGTTTGGCAGTTATACTGTCATAGTGAGTCAACCCAATTTTTGTATTTGCAAACCATACAAAAACAACTGACTCTAGTAAAACTCACAGAGATACAATATTGCAGGCATTTTTAGACATAATGCATGTTTGGTTTTGGAGTTATGTTTATATAACTTTTATATATACTTTCAGTTATACTGTCTATTGAATAAAAAAAACTAACTTGTATCTTTGCAAACCTTACAAAACATAATTTTTCTAGTTAAACTTGTCATGATCCGTGGTCCGGTTTATGTTTTGTTTAGTTATGTTCTGTTAGTTTTGGACTTCCTAAGTTGTTTTGTGCACTTCAGGAGTTTGTTTTGGTTGTCATGGTCACTCTTTGTGTGCACCTGTCTCTGATTAGTGCTCGCCCGCTCACCTGCTTCCCGAGCGCTAATCAGAGGCATTATTTAAGTTGCCTTTGCCAGTCACTCGTCCTGCTTTCGTTGTGTTTGCTTCATGCAATTGTCACGAGAGTTTTTGAGTTCCTTGTCTTTTGCCTATGCTAAGTAAATAGTTGCTTAGCTTCCCGTGCGCTCGGCACGCATCCTTGTTGTTTTGTTTATTGGATGATTTATGAGAAATAAATCACTTCCTACCTTACGCCTTCGTCCGGAGCCGTTCCTTTGCATTGGGAGAACAACCGCGCAGCAAGCGCACCCCCTCAGTGTGACAGAACGAAAGCAGCATCGTTCTTCCGCAGACGGGCCACGAGGAGATGGAGACGCGCTGGCGAGGACGGAAGCCAGCCAGAAAGGCTTCTTTTCGCCGTCATGACGCGTCGCTCCCGCAAGCTCCTCCCCCGGACCGAAGCAAGTTGCAGCCAGACCAGTATTCCTCGCCGCCAAAATTAGGTAATCCGATTCATGATTTCGCCAAGCAGTTCATGGATTGGACTTCCAGTAAGCTGGAGACCCGGGCTGATGACGTCACGCCGCCGCCTGCTGATGACGTCATGGGCCAAGAATTTTTTTTTACGAATTCTGTTTCGCCCTCGAAAATTCAAGCCCCGCCCAAGTCACGGACATTTTCTTTTTGTCCACCCACGCAAAATCAGGTGGGGAATACAAAAAGACAATTTGGACAATTTAAAGGGGAGGCTTCTACCCCCCTCCTGACCTCCCGCCACCCACCCTTAAAGACTGTTCCAGACCGCAAGGAGCGCGTCTGGTATCCGCCCCTTGAGGGGGGGGCTGGGGCCGGGAGCTGTGCTGGTGGGGCTGCTCGGCTGCGCCCAGCCAGGCAGCAACCTCCATCCCGGCCGCCACCACCAGTCTTTCGGCCTGCCAAGCCGCAACCTCCAGCCCGTCCTCCACCACCAGTCCGTCGGCATGCCAAGCCGCAACCCCCAGCTAGACCACCTCTGCCATGCTCATGGCTAACCTCAGCCCGGGTGGGCCTGCAGACGCCACCATCATCTCCGGTGGGCTTGCAGGCGCCACCATCATCTCCGGTGGGCTTGCAGGCGCCACCATCATCTCCGGTGGGCTTGCAGGCGCCACCATCATCTCCGGTGGGCTTGCAGGTGCCACCATCATCTCCGGTGGGCCTGCAGACACCACCATCATCTCCGGTGGGCCTGCAGACGTCACCATCATCTCCGGTGGGCCTGCAAACGCCACCATCTCCAGTTCCTGTACCTGCTCTTCGGCTGGCACCCGTACCTGCTCCTCGGCTGGCACCCGTACCTGCTCCTCGGCTGGCACCCGTACCTGCTCCTCGCCTGGCACCCGTACCTGCACCTCGCCTGGCACCCGTACCTGCACCTCGCCTGGCACCCGTACCTGCACCACGCCTGGCACCCGTACCTGCACCACGCCAGGCTTCGCCGCCTGCACCTGCACCACGCCAAGCTTCGCGCCTGCACCTGCACCACGCCAAGCTTCGCCGCCTGCACCTGCACCACGCCAAGCTTCGCCGCCTGCACCTGCACCACGCCAAGCTTCGCCGCCTGCACCTGCTATCACGCATGACTCGTCCGCTGCGGCGTCCACGCCTGCCATGACGGCGCCGACGCGCCCACCTCCCGGTCGACCACGGATGTGGCCGCTCCCTGGTCGTCCGCCTCGCCAAGTGCGCCCACCTCCCTGTCGGCCACGAATGTGGCCATTCCCTGGTCGCCCGCCTCGCCTGCTGCAGCGGCGTTCCACTCGCCGCCGCCACTTGACTTGTCCTCGGTGGATTCGGGGACACTTGGCCTGGCGACCCACCGCCATGCCCTCCCTCCACCCTCCGCAGGAACTTTTGACCCTGCTGGTGTTTTGTTTTTGTGTTTTTTGGACATCTAGAATCTGTCCTTAAGGGGGAGGCTCTGTCATGATCCGTGGTCCGGATCATGTTTTGTTTAGTTATGTTCTGTTAGTTTTGGACTTTCTAAGTTGTTTTGTGCACTTCAGGAGTTTGTTTTGGTTGTCATGGTCACTCTTTGCGCTCGGCACGCATCCTTGTTGTTTTGTTTATTGGATGATTTATGAGAAATAAATCACTTCCTACCTTACGCCTTCGTCCGGAGCCGTTCCTTTGCATTGGGAGAACAACCGCGCAGCAAGCGCACCCCCTCAGTGTGACAAAACTAACAAAGATGCATGTCTCCAGGCATTATTAGCCATTTTGCATGTGTTGTTTACAGTGTTGGGTTAGTTACTGAAAACCAGTAACTAGTTACAATTACTAGTTACTTTATTTCAAATGTAACTCAGTTACTAACTCAGTTACTTACACCAAAAAGTAATGCGTTACTGTGAAAAGTAACTATTTAGTTACTCTTTTTTTTTTTCCCTTTTTTTTTTAAGGCTCCCATTAATGCCCTTTTAGCCTTCATTTCAGTACTGTTATTGCACTGGAGAATAATACAATGTGTTGATCAACTTGACATGCATTTGCATCACTGAACTCTGCTAAGCAATGTGGTCTACATACAACACACAAACAATGTGGTCTACATACAACATACAAACAATGTGGTCTACATACAACACACAAACAATGTGGTCTACATACAACACACAAACAATGTGGTCTACACACAACACACAAACAATGTGCTCTACATACAACACACAAAAAATGTGGTCTACATACAACACACAAACAATGTGGTCTACATACAACACACAAACAATGTGCTCTACATACAACACACAAAAACAAAGAAATGTTTCAAAGGGCCAATTTATTTCAGGCCAGAACAAATTGACAAAACTATTTTAAATAGCTGCAACATAATGGCCCTTAATCTTTAACTTTAACTTTAAGTAGATAGGATCTTTGATCCAAGACACAACTTACATTTAACTAAAATGTTATTTTCTTTGTGCTCGACAAAAGAAAAGTAGTGAGAATGTTAAGACACTCGACTTCTGGCTTCACCATTAGTTGTTATGAGAGTAGCGTATGTGTGTGTGTGTGTGTGGCCCTTTAAAATATGACAGCATGTGGGTGAGTGACGTCAGTGAGTGAGTGGGCGAGAGAAGTGAGGGAGCGGCGACATTCTCTAGCTTGGTGGATGGCTGCGTCCAATAGAGTCACAAAGTTGCAACAAACCGCCGGGCTCGTCATTCACCCTCAGCTGTAAAGACCCTCTTCCGGGTAAAGTGAAGGTTGTTAGTACATATACGTCTCCCCTGCGCCCCTCAACTACGGTATGAGAGCCCCCCCGCCCCCACCCACACAAAGCGCCTCTTCTTTTCCACCGGAGCGCTGCAATAAAACACACTCAGATATTCAGTTTCTTTGTAACGCGTTAGTCCCAACACTGGTTGTTTAGGAGTTATGTTTGAATAAATTTGTTTGCTTTTTTCGCATTATCTCAGGAATCTAGAACATTACTGTCATATTGAGTAAAAAACTACTTTTTGTGTTTTCAAGATTTAAAAAAGCATAAGTTTCGAGTAAAACTCCAAAGGATGCATTATTTCAGGCAGTATTAGCCATTTATCATGTGTGGTTTAGGACTTATGTTTAAATAACTGTCATATTGAGGTGACAGTATACTGTCATAGTGAGTAAAATCCAATTTTGTAATTGCAAACCTTACAAAAACAACTGATTCTAGTAAAACTCACATAGATACAATATTACAGGCATTTTTAGACATAATGCATGTTTCATATTTAGTATGATATACTGTCATATTGAGTAAAAAAAACACCTTGCATACCTTACAAAACTTTTTTTTTCCCAGTAAAACTCACAAAGATACATTTCTCCAGCCATTATTAGCCATTTTGCATGTGTGGTTTAGGAGTTATGTTTAAATAACTGTCATTTCATCATGGCGCCGATGAAGGCTGCCTCGGTGCTCTCGTGCGCTCTGTTTTGTTTGTTTTTGTGCGTAAATTGTGTGTCCGCGTGCTCTTACACCCTCGAAGAGCTACTGAACATCAGATCCATCATCCCTATGGACTTATTACCGGTCATCTCAGCGTCAGCTGTGGATTTGGTCCATTCTGTGATCAAAAGAGGGAGACCGCACCGAAGAGGGAAGCGAGCGGGCGCCTTTGTCCGTCTTCGCGGACGGGGATTACGCACGCCTCTACCAGGCATCTTTCTCTCCAACGTCCGCTCACTTGCCAACAAGATGGACGAGCTAGCGTTGCTGATGAGAAGAAACAAGGAATTTTCCTCATCTTGTGTTTTGTGCTTCACAAAGACGTGGCTGAGTGCAAGTGTCCCGGACAGCGCGGTTCAACTGGAGGGCTTTCATCTTCTCCGTGCGGACCGAGACGCGGAGCTCTCCGGCAAAAAAAGAGCCGGCGGAGTCTGCTTCTTTATCAACAACAGCTGGTGTACAGACGTGACAGTGATATCCAAACACTTCTCTCCTTCCCTGGAATATATTTTCATTCACTGTAAGCCCTTTTACTCACCGCGTCAGATCATTTAATTCATTCTGGTGGCTGTTTACATCCCACCCGGCGCGGACGTACATGACGCTCAGCACACGCTTGCAGGACAGATCTTACATGTGGAACGGTCTTTTCCGGACTCTCTTGTAAACGTGCTTGGTGACTTTAACAAGGGAAATTTGAGCCAGGAATTACCCAAGTATAGGCAGTTTATTAAATGCCCAACCAGAGAGGAGAACACTTTGGATCACTGCTACACTACAATAAGCAAGGCTTTTCATGCAGTCCCGCGCGCTGCTCTTGGACTATCAGATCACGTCATGGTGCACTCAATCCCTTCATACAGACAGAGACTGAAACTGTCTAAACCTGTTATGAGGACCATTAAAGGCCTACTGAAACCCACTACTACCGACCACGCAGTCTGATAGTTTATATATCAATGATGAAATCTTAACATTGCAACACATGCCAATACGGCCGAGTTAACTTATAAAGTGCAATTTTAAATTTCCCGCTAAACTTCCGGTTGAAAACGTCTATATATGATGACGTATGCGCAATCGTCAATCGTTGAAACGGAAGTATTGGTACCCCATTGAATCCAATACGAAAAAGCTCTGTTTTCATCTCATAATTCCACAGAATCCTGGATATCTGTGTTGGTGAATCTTTTGCAATTTGTTTAATGAACAATGAAGACTGCAAAGAAGAAAGTTGTAGGTGAGCTGGCTGTAGCAACACAACCAGGAGGACTTTGACTTGGATAGCAGACGCGCTAGCCGACGCTAGCCGACGCTAGCCGACGCTAGCCGCCGACCGCACGGATGATCGGGTGAATTCCTTCGTTCTTCCGTTGATCGCTGGAACGCAGGTGAGCACGGGTGTTGATGAGCAGATGAGGGCTGCCTGGCGTAGGTGGAGCGCTAATGTTTTTATCATAGCTCTGTGAGGTCCCGTTGCTAAGTTAGCTTCAATGGCATAGTTAGCAACAGCATTGTTAAGCTTCGCCAAGCTGGAAATTATTAACCGTGTATTTACATGTCCATGGTTTAATAGTATTGTTGATCTTCTGTCTATCCTTCCAGTCAGGGATTTATTTATTTTGTTTCTATCTGCATTTGAGCCCGATGCTATCACGTTAGCTCAGTAGCTAAAGAGCTTCGCCGATGTATTGTCGTGGGGATGAAAGTCACTGTGAATGTCCATTTCGCGTTCTCGACTCTCATTTTCAAGAGGATATAGTATCCGAGGTGGTTTAAAATACAAATCCGTGATCCACAATAGAAAAAGGAAAAATTGTGGAACCCAATGAACCCTTGTACCTAAGTTATGGTCAGAGCGAAAAAAGATACGTCCTGGACCGCCCTGAGATCGGTAGGTTGTGAGTTCAAACCCCGGCCGAGTCAAACCAAAAACTATAAAAATGGGACCCATTACCTCTCTGCTTGGCACTCAGGGTTGGAATTGGGGGTTAAATCACCAAAAATGATTCCCGGGCGCGGCACCGCTGCTGCCCACTGCTCCTCTCACCTCCCAGGGGTGATCAAGGGGATGGGTCAAATGCAGAGGACAAATTTCACCACACCTAGTGTGTGTTTGACAATCAGTAGAAGAAAAATAAATAAATAAATTAAAAAAACACCATCCTCCCTGGACTGCTACGAGACAAGCTCTACCAGCTCAGAGTGCCTGACTCCCTCTGCAATTGGACCAATGACTTCCTGACAGACCGAAGACAGCATGTGCGGCTGGGGAGGATTGTCTCGGACAGTCGAACCACGAACACTGGTACTCCTCAGGGCTGTGTACTCTCCCCTTGGCTTTTCTCCCTGTATACAAACTGCTGCACCTCCAGTCACCAGTCCGGATGACATCATCGGGCTCATCTCGGATGGCGATGAGACGCCTACAGGAGAGAGGTGGACCGTCTGGCGTCCTGATGCAGCCTCAACAACCTGGAGCTAAACGCCCAGAAAACAGTGGAGATGATCATGGACTTCAGGAAAGTCACACCCTCACCCTGATTGACTCTCCCACCCCGTCTCCATCCATAACTCGTTCCGTTTCTTGGGCACCACCATCACCCAAGCCCTCAAGTGGGAGCCGACCATCAGCTCTCTCATCAAGAAGGCCCAGCAGAGGATGTACTTCCTGCGGCAGCTGAGGAAACTTAAGGTGCCGACCGAGATGCTGGTGCAGTTTTACTCAGCCATCATTGAGTCCATCCTGACCTCCTTCATCACCGTGTGGTTCCCCGGCGCCACAGTCCAGGATAAGCATCGACTGCAGCGCATGGTACGTGCTGCTGAGAAGGTGATTGGCTGCAAGCTCCCATCCCTCCAGGACCTGTTCTCCTCCAGGACCAGGAGGCGTGTGGGTCGGATCACAGCTGACTTTTCTCACCCTGGACACAAACTATTCTCCCATCTCCCCTCAGGCAGGAGACTACGGTCCATCCAGACCCACACCTCCCGCCACCTAAACAGTTTTTTCCCCTTGGCCATCAGGCACATGAACAATAACTCCTAACAGTAGCTATTTTGAATTCATTCTAAGTCTATAACAAGAACTGATAGCTCAGTTACAGCTCTTGTTATCACCAAATCTGTGTAATATGTGTTTTATGTTGCACGATTGCACCAAGAAAAATTCCTACTTTGTGAACCCGTTCTCAAACAATGGCAATAAAACTATTCTTATTCTGATTTTGAGTGTGACACTGTCATAGTGAGTAAAACTTAATTTTTGTATTTGCAAACCTTACAAACACAACTGATTCTAGTAAAACTCACATGGGTTCAATATTACAGGCATTTTTACACATTTTGCATGTTTGGTTTAGGAATTATGTTTATATAACCTCCTTTCTGAGCTGCCACCTTATCGTGGTAGAGGAGTTTGCGTGATCCCTAAAAAAATCCTTATCTCAGGATTTTAAGAACATTACTGTCATATTGAGTAAAAAACTAGTTTTTTTGTTTGCAAGCCTTAAAAAAGCATATGTTTCGAGTAAAACTCAAGATGCATTATTTCAGTCAATATTAGCCATTTTTCATGTGTGGTTTAGGAGTTTTGTTTAAATAACTGTTATATTATTTATAATTTTTATTGTCTATTGTGAGCAAACTGTGGTGCTGAATTTCCCCCAGCGATCAATAAAGTACTTTCTATTCTATTCTATTCTATTCTATTCTATTCTATATTGAGTGTGACAGTATGCTGTCATTGTGATAAAACCTAATTTTTGTATTTGCAAACCTTACAAAAACACCTGATTCTAGTAAAACTCACAAAGATACTATAATGCAGGCATGTTTAGACATATTGCATGTTTGGTTTTGGAGTTCTGTTTATATAACCTCCTTTCTGAGCTGCCACCTTATCGTGGTAGAGGAGTTTGCGTGATCCTAGAAGCTATGTTGTCCGGGGGCTTCTATGCCCCCTGGTAGGGTCTCCAAGACAAACAGGTCCTAGGTGAGGGATCAGACAAAGAGCAGCTCAAAGACCTTTATGAAAAGTACAAATCGAGGACCTAGATTTTTCCTCGCCCGGACGCGGCCGGGCTCAGCTCGAATGGGCAACGTGGGTCCCCCCTCCAATAGGCTCACCACTCATGGGCTGGGTCATAAGGTCGGGTGCAGTGTGAGCTGGGCAGCAGCCGAAGCCAGGGCACCTGGTGGTCCGATCATCGGCTACATAAACTAGCTCTTGGGACGTGGACCGTCAACTCGCTGGGAGGGAAGGAGACTGAGCTGGTGCGAGAAGGAGCCTGAGCTGGTGCGAGAAGTTCCGGCTAGATATAGTAAGACTCACTTCGACGCACAGCAAGGGCTCTGGAACCTGTTCTCTCTTCCACTCTGGCGTTGCAAGCAATTCTTGTTTCCCCCCGGCTCAAAGCCTGCACGTTGGACTTTAACCCAGTAGATGAGATGGTAGCTTCCCTCCGCCTTCGGGTTGGGGGACGGGTCCTGACTGTTGTTTGTGTTTACGCACCAAACAGCAGCTCAGAGTACCCACTTCTTTGGATTCCCTTGAGGGAGTACTGGAGAGTGCTCCCTCGGGTGATTCCCTTGTTCTGCTGGGGGACTTCAACGCTCATGTTGACAACAACAGTGAAACCTGGAGAGGCGGGTTTGGGAAAAATGGCCACCCGGATCTGAACCCAAGTGGTGCTTTGTTATTGGACTTTTGTACTCGTCACGGATTGTCCATTACAAACACAATGTTCAAACATAAATTTGCGGATGACACTACCCTCATCGGGCTCATCTCGGATGGCGATGAGACCGCCTACAGGAGAGAGGTGGACCGGCTGGCGTCCTGGTGCAGCCTCAACAACCTGGAGCTGAACGCCCATAAAACAGTGGAGATGATCATGGACTTCAGGAAAGTCACAGCCCCACCATCCCCCCTCACCCTGATTGACTCTACCACCCCCGTCTCCATTGTGGACTCCTTCCGTTTCTTGGGCACCACCATCACACAAACCCTCAAGTGGGTGTCCATATGTGCACTTGGCACCAGGACACCCTCGGCCGCAGTTCCATGATTGACTTTGTAGTTGTGTCATCGGATTTGCGGGCTCATGTTTTGGACACTCGGGTGAAGAGAGGGGCAGAGCTTTCTACCGATCACCACCTGGTGGTGAGCTGGCTCCGATGGTGGGGGAGGATGCCGGACAGACCTGGCAGGCCCAAACACATTGTGAGGTTCTGCTGGGAATGCCTAGCAGAGTCTCCTGTCAGAGAGAGTTTCAATTCCCACCTCTGGAAGAACTTTGAACATGTCACGAGGGAGGTGCTAGACATTGAGTCTGAGTGGACCATGTTCCGTGCCTCTGTTGTCGAGGCGGCTGATTGGTGTTGTGGCCGCAAGGTGTTTGATGCCTGTCGTGGCGGTAATCCTAGAACCCGCTGGTGGACACCAGCAGTGAGGGATGCCATCAAGCTGAAGAAAGAGTCTATCGGGCCCTTTTGGCTCATGGGACTCCAGAGGCAGCGGACAGGTACCGACAGGCCAAGCGAAGTGCGGCTTCAGCAGCAAAAACTCGGACATGGGAGGAGTTTGGGGAAGCCATGTAAAACAACTTCCGGACGGCTTCGAAGCGATTCTGGACGACCATCCGCCGCCTCGGGGGGGGGGGGGGGGGGGGGGGCAGTGCACTGTCAACACCGTGTATAATGAGGATGGTGTGCTGCTGACCTCTACTAGGGCTGTTGTGGATCGGTGGAGGGAATACTTCGAAGACCTCCTCATTCCCACCAACACGCCTTCCTATGAGGATGCAGTGCCTGGGGAATCTGTGGTGGGCTCTCCTATTTCTGGGGCTGAGGTTGCCGAGGTAGTTAAAAAGCTCCTCGGTGGCAAGGCCCCGGGGGTGGAAGAGACCCGCCCGGCGTTCCTTAAGGCTCTGGATGCTGTGGGGCTGTCTTGGTTGACAAGACTCTGCAATATCGCGTGGACGGGGGCCACACATGCAAAATGGCTAATAATGCCTGGAGAAATGTATCATTGTGAGTTTTACTAGAAAAAAAAATATTTTGTAAGGTTTGCAAAGACACAAGTTAGTTTTTTTACTCAATATGACAGTATAAGTGTCATATTAAATCCATCCATCCATCCATTTTCTTCCGCTTATCCGAGGTCGGGTTGCGGGGGCAGCAGCCTAAGCAGAGAAGCCCAGACTTCCCTCTTCCCATCCACTTCGTCCAGCTCTCCTCAGACGATCCCGCGGCGTTCCCAGGCCAGCCGGGAGACATAGTCTTCCCAATGTGTCCTGGGTCTTCCCCGTGGCCTCTTGCCGGTCGGACTTGCCCTAAACACCTCCCTAGGGAGGCATTCGGGTGGCATCCTGAGCAGATGCCCGAACCACCTCATCTGGCTCCTCTCAATGTGGAGGAGCAGCTGATTTACTCTGTGTTCCTCCCGGATGACAGAGCTTCTCACCCATTGTCTAAGGGAGAGACCCGCCACCCAGGGGTGGAAACTCATTTCGGCCGCTTGTACCTGTGATTTTGTCCTTTCGGTCATAACCCAAAGCTCATGACCATAGGTGAGGATGGGAACGTAGATCGACCGGTAAATTGAGAGCTTTTCCTTCTGGCTCAGCTCCTTCTTCACGACAACGGATCGATATAGTGTCCTCATTACTGAAGACGCCGCACCGACCCGCCTGTGGATCTCACGATCCACTGTTCCCTCACTCGTGAACAAGACTCCTAGGTACTTGAACTCCTCCACTTGGGGCAAGATCTCCTCCCCAACCTGGAGATGGCACTCCACCCTTTCCCGGGCGAGAACCATGGACTCGGACTTGGAGGTGCTGATTTTCATCCCAGTCGCTTCACACTCGGCTGCGAACCGATCCAATGAGAGCTGAAGATCCTGGCCAGTTGAAGCCATCAGGACCACATCATCTGCAAAAGGCAGAGACCTAATCCTGCAGCCACCAAACCGGATCCCCTCAACGCCATGTCTGCGCCTAGACATTCTGTCCATAAAAGTTATGAACAGAATCGGTGACAAAGGGCAGCCTTGGCAAAGTCCAACCCTCACTGGAAAGGGGTCCGACTTACTGCCGGCAATGCGTACCAAGCTCTGACACTGATCATACAGGGAGCGACCCGCCACAATCAGACAGTCCGATACCCCATACTCTCTAAACACTCCCCACAGGACTTCCCGGGGGACACGGTCGAATGCCTTTTCCAAGTCCACAAAGCACATGTAGACTGGTTGGGCAAACTCCCATGCACACTCAAGGACCCTGCCGAGAGTATAGAGGTGGTCTACCGTTCCACGACCAGGACGAAAACCACACGGTTCGTCCTGGATCCGAGGTTCGACTATCCGGCGTAGCCTCCTCTCCAGTACACAGGAATAGACCTTACCGGGAAGGCTGAGGAGTGTGATCCACGATAGTTGGAACACACCCTCCATTTCCCCTTCTTAAAGAGAGGAACCACCACCGCGGTCTGCCAATCCAGAGGTACCGCCCCCTATGTCCACACGATGTTGCAGAGTCTTGTCAACCAAGACAGCCCCACAGCATCCAGAGCCTTAAGGAACGCCGGGTGGATCTCATCCACCCCCGGGGCCTTGCCACCGAGGAGCTTTTTAACTACCTCGGCAACCTCAGCCCCAGAAATAGGAGAGCCCACCACAGATCCCCCAGCCACTGCATCCTCATAGGAAGACGTGTTTGTGGGAATGAGCAGGTCTTCGAAGTATTCCCTCCACCGATCCACAACATCCGCAGTCGAGGTCAGCAGAACACCATCCTCACCATACACGGTGTTGACAGTGCACTGCCCCCCCCCGAGGCGGCGGATGGTCGTCCAGAATCGCTTCGAAGCCGTCCGGAAGTTGTTTTCTATGGCTTTCCCAAACTCTTCCCATGTCCGAGTTTTTGCCTCCGCGACCGCTGAAGCCGCACTTTGCTTGGCCTGTCGGTACCTGTCCGATGCCTCTGGAGTCCCATGAGCCAAAAGGGCCCGATAGACTCTTTCTTTAGCTTGACGGCATCCCTCACTGCTGGTGTCCACCAGCGGGTTCTAGGATTACCGCCACGACAGGCATCAAACACCTTGCGGCCACAGCTCCAATCAGCCGCCTCGACAAGAGAGGCACGGAACATGGTCCACTCAGACTCAATGTCTAGCACCTCCCTCGTGACATGTTCAAAGTTCTTCCGGAGGTGGGAATTGAAACTCTCTCTGACAGGAGACTCTGCTAGGCGTTCCCAGCAGAACCTCACAATGTGTTTGGGCCTGCCAGGTCTGTCCGGCATCCTCCCCCACCATCGGAGCCAGCTCACCACCAGGTGGTAATCCGTAGAAAGCTCTGCCCCTCTCTTCACCCGAGTGTCCAAAACATGAGGCCGCAAATCCGATGACACAACTACAAAGTCAATCATGGAACTGCGGCCGAGGGTGTCCTGGTGCCAAGTGCACATATGGACACCCTTATGTTTTAACATTGTGTTTGATATGGACAATCCGTGACGAGTACAAAAGTCCAATAACAAAGCACCACTTGGGTTCAGATCCGGGTGGCCATTTTTCCCAATCACGCCTCTCCAGGTTTCACTGTCGTTGCCAACATGAGCCTTGAAGTCCCCCAGCAGAACAAGGGAATCACCCGAGGGAGCACTCTCCAGTACTCCCTCAAGGGAATCCAAAGAAGTGGGTACTCTGAGCTGCTGTTTGGTGCTTAAACACAAACAGTCAGGCCCCGTCCCCCAACCCAAAGGCGGAGGGAAGCTACTATCTCGTCTACTGGGTTAGAGAAACAATGTGCAGGTTTGAGCCGGGGGGCAACAAGAATTGCTTGCAACGCCAGAGTGCGTCAAGGTGAGTCCAACTATATCTAGCCGGAACTTCCCCACCTCGCGCACCAGCTCAGGCTCCTTCCCTCCCAGCGAGGTGACGTTCCACGTCCCAAGAGCTAGTTTTTTTTTTGTTTTTTTGTTTTTTATAATGTCCTGCCCAGCTTCTCGGGCAAATCATATAGCAGATGTAGATGCCCATATCGGCTGTTCAGATTTACTTTACAAAAGAGAAGTGTAGGATACTTCTCTTGTTGCCTTACTTGTATTTTGACTTTATTAAATATATTTATATAATCATTTGGTGCAGCCGGGCCGGAGCAGGAGGGGATAGAAAGAGAGAAAAAGGAAGACAGAGGGGGGAATTGTGGGGACAAGAGGGGGATTAGACAGAGAGACAAAAACAACAACAGCAAACAGAACAACAACAACAACAACAGAGCAACATCAGCAAATACGACATGTACAAATATGATGGTAAAAGTAATAGCAAATAAGCAGTTAGCGAAAATAAAAAAATAATACAGAAATGACAATGAGCATTATTACACTAAAAATGGAGCAATATGAATACCAATAGAAATAGTGCTATTGATAATAAACAATACCAATACTTTACCTTTATTATCAACAATACAATTGTTCAAATGCAACAATACATATACGTAATGATAACTTGAGATACGAAAGAATGCAGAAAAATGGAGGGGAAGAAAGAGAAGCAACCTACATTAACCTTGTAGATTGTTATAGTAACTATAGGTTAAGCTTTGTCAGTGTGCCATGTGTTATTCCCAGTTTACCCTAGGGCAACAACGTTAATATATGTTTGATGAAACGTGATTATGTGCATGAGTGTATGTGTGCATATGTACCTGTATATGTACAGTATGTGTATATGTGTGCTTGTACAGTGAATGTATATGTACAGTATATGTATGTGTGTGTTTGTACAGTGAATGTATATGTGTAGTATGTGTATGTGTGTGTCTGTACAGTGAGTGTATATGTACAGTATGTGTATATGTATGTTTTTACAGTGAATGTATATGTACAGTATGTGTATACAGTATGTTTGTATAATGAATGTGCGTGTGGATGTACGAACTTTGAGTGTGTAAATATGTACTGTATTTATTTGTATATGTATGTGGGAGCGTAGGTACCTATGTATGTCTGTATGTATGTGTGTGAGTATATGTGAATTTGCATGTACAATACATTTGACTCCCAGTGTGTGCGGGAGCCGGAGTACGGCCCCAGCCTCCCAGAGAGCCCATCCCACAAACAGTAGGTGTGGTGCCCAGGGAACCAGGGGCCACCGCCCCCACGCAGCCAAGCCGGACAGCGACAGGAACCCCAGAGCCTGGCCCACCGCGCCGCCCACAAGGGCTAGCAGCAGGCCGCAGACAGACGCACCCGGCAGAGGACAAGGCACGAGAAAAGCAGGGGGCAGCCAGACCCCAAGCCAGCGAGAGACCACACCTCACACGGACAGAAAGGTGGGACGCCCCGCCCGAGGGGCCCGGAGACCCCCCGCAACCGGACGGGAAGACCGCCCCCGCCCCACCGGAGAGCGCGGCGAGGCCAGCCCACGGCCACCCCACCCAAGCCGGCCGCCACAGGACCACCCAGCACGGGGCCACGGGAACCACCCACCCCACCCGCAGGGACCCCAACGATGGAGATGGAACAACCAGCAACCGCCCCACCGAGTCCCCCCCCTGAGGTAGGGGAAATAAATAAATAAAATAAATAAATACATAATAATAATAATAATAATATTGATAAAATATATTAAAAAATAAGAATAAATAAATAATTAAATCTATTTATAAAAAATAAAAAAAAAGAATTAAAAGAAGATCACAGACATGCTGACACACAAGGTCGCTACCCCAACAACTGGCCGACTCGCAGCACCTCGGAATACCCTGCAGCACCAAGCTACCACAGTAGACGCAGGGACCAGACCCAGCAGGCCCCAACCAAGACGGGCACCCGGAAGGGATGGACAGCGGGACCCAGGAGCTCCAGACACGCAGTCCGGATGCAGTAGCCTGAGGCGCCGACCCCCACCCGACAGGCAGGCCCAGAACGCACCCCAGAAATATACATACATATATATATACATACACATAAACATACACATGTACACATACACACACATACACATGCATACACATACACATATATATACATACATACATACATACATACATACATACATACATACATACATACATACATACATACATACATACATACATACATACATACATATACACACACACATACACATACATATACACAGTTTGTCAGCCACAACCACCACGCGCGCGCGCTGCCACCAGTCACAACATCAGCCACCCCCCTGCACCAGACCCAGCAGCCACGGGCGCCCACACCACAAACAAACGGCAGCAGAAACAGCAGCCAACACCCCCAGACAGCCAGCACCACCCAATCAAATCAAAACGATCAAAAAAAAAACGCGACCGGCAACCACACGCCAACAGGATCACAGAGACCAGCCAGCGCCAGCCCGTCAGCAAGCCCAAACGCCAACACGCAAACAAGAGACACCAACCCCCCCCCCCACCCCCCCCCCCCCCCCACCAAAATACCCCACCACCCCAACCCAAACCCGCACAAACACACCACCGCCCAAACAACCGAGACACAGTATCCAGACCAGACACGGGCGCCGCGCCGCCACCACATCAAGTCGCCAACAGAGACCCCACAGTGCAAGGTCGGGCCACACGGGCACGGACCCCACCCAACAGGAAGCGAGACCCGCGCGACGCCACACACAAATAAATAATAAGATTAAACAAAAATAATAAAAAATGTTAAAAAATAATAATAATAATAAAATGAAATACAAATTAAATTAAATTAAAAATAACAAATACAAATAATTAAATAAAATAAAGTAAGTAAATAATAAAAAAAAAAAAAATTTAAATAAATAACTTTTTTTTTTTTTAAATAAATAAAAATAAAAATAAATAAATACATAATTAAATAAAATAAAATAAAAAATAAAAATAAAAAATAAAAAAAAAAATAAAATAAAAAATAAAATATATATATATATATATATATATATATATATATATATATATATATATATATATATATATATATATATATATATATATATATATATATATATATATATATATATATATATATATAAAATAATAATAATAAATTAATAAAAGCCTGGCAGGCCACCAGAACGCAGTCCCCGGAATCCGCGCCGGCCGACGAGGCAATGAGGGGTGCGCCGAACCCCAACCCCCCACATGCATGTGTACAAGGCCCCCAGAGTGTCTACTGTGTAGTTAAAATTAGGAGGTCAGCCATTACAGCCGACCTCCAGTCCCTATTGATGCGTGTACTGTAGCGTGAGTGAGATATGTATGCTTGTGGGAACTAATAATGCGATTAAAATTGGGGGACATCAAGGTCTTGGTGGGTCCCAACCAAGCCGAGCCCTCCAAATCCTAAGTGTCTAATATGCAGCTAAGATTGAGGGATGGACGAGCAGGGGACAAGACAGGAGGACTGGATCCCCATAGGAGGCATCCTCAACCCCCCGCCATGCCGCCCCGCAGGACAATCCCCCAAAGTCCTATATTTGTGTGACTGTGTGTGCTATAAGTAGGAGGAGTAGAGGGCCCGGACATCCCCCCCAGTCCATGCGGCCGACAACCAGGAACTACGGCCAGGAATCCGCCCCCCACGGCCCGTGACCCACACCAGACCACTTTAGCGTGACGCCACGCGAGCCCACCCCCCGCCAAACAAAGCCAGCCCCCGCCCGCCCCAACCCAACCCCGCAGAGCCCATACCAGCAACCAAACGCAGAAAAACTGCACAGCCCCATGCCCAATGCAAACACCGCATCCCGGCCATCCACACAGCAACGTACCCATACGAGTTCCGGCCAGGGGATGGTGCCCCCCAACTGGGGAACAAGTCAATGCACCCCGTCCGCCCGCCAGCCCCCAAACCAGCCGGCAAGCCAACGCCAGCCAGCCCCCACAACCCCACAAGCGCACAGATACCAGCCACAGTCCCCCAACCACTCCAACCCAACACAGCGACGCCAACCGCCGGCAGTACCACAGCAACCATCACCACCACCGCCCGTCCGCAGTACAAAGAGCTAGTTTATGTAACCGATGATCGGACCGCCAAGTGCCCTGCCTTCGGCTGCTGCCCAGCTCACACTGTACCTGACCTCTATGACCCAGCCCATGAGTGGTGAGCCTATTGGAGGGGG
The DNA here is from genome assembly GCF_033978785.1 of Entelurus aequoreus. Taxonomy (NCBI): domain Eukaryota; kingdom Metazoa; phylum Chordata; class Actinopteri; order Syngnathiformes; family Syngnathidae; genus Entelurus; species Entelurus aequoreus. Next base: position 22,695,697 of record NC_084753.1, on the reverse strand, counting down.
GACCCACGTTGCCTCTTCGAGCTGAGCCCGGCCAGGCTCCAGAGGGGAGCCCCGGTGACCCACGTCCGGGCGAGGAAAAATCTAGGTCCTCGATTTGTACTTTTCATAAAGGCCTTTGAGCTGCTTTTTGTCTGATCCCTCACCTAGGACCTGTTTGTCTTGGGAGACCATACCAGGGGGCATAGAAGCTCCCGGACAACATAGCTTCCGGATCACGCAAACTCCTCTACCACGATAAGGTGGCAGCTCAGAAAGGAGGTTATATAAACATAGCTCCAAAACCAAACATGCAATATGTCTAAACATGCCTGTAATATGTATCTGTGTGAGTTTTACTAGAATCAGTTGTTTTTGTAAGGTTTGCAAATACAAAAATTTGGTTTTACTCACAATGACAGTATACTGTCACACTATATATAACACTTATTTAAACAAAACTCCTAAACCACACATGAAAAATGGCTAATATTACCTGAAATAATGCATCCCTTTGAGTTGTACTCAAAACCTATCCTTTTTAAGGCTTGCAAACACAAAAACTAGTTTTTTACTCAATATGACAGTAATGTTCTTAAAATCCTAAGATAATGCGAAAAAAGCTATAAAAATGTATTCCATCATAATTCCTAAACCAAACATGCATTATGTCTAAAATGCCTGTAATATTGAATCTATGTGAGAATTAATGGAATCAGTATTTTCGTAAGGTTTGCAAATACAAAAATTAGGTTTTACACATAATGACAGTGTAACTGCCGCACTCAATATGACAGTTATTTAAACATAACTCCTAAACCACACATGCAAAATGGCTGGCTGGAGAAATGTATCTGTGAGTTTTACTGGAAAAATAATTTTTTTGCAACGTGTGCAAAGACGCAAGGTGTTTTTTTACTCAATATGGCAGTATAACTGTCATACTAAATATGAAAGTTTTATAAACATAACTCCAAAACCAAACATGCATTATGTCAAAAAAAATGCCTGTAATATTGTATCTATGTGAGTTTTACTAGAATCAGTTGTTTTTGTAAGGTTTGCAATTACAAAATTGGGTTTTACTCACTATGACAGTATACTCTCACACTCAATGTGACAGTTATTTAAACATAACTCCTAAACCACAAATGAAAAATGGTTAATAATGGCTGAAATAATGCATCCTTTGGAGTTTTACTCGAAACATATGCTTTTTTAAATCTTGCAAACAGAAAAAGTAGTTTTTTACTCAAAATGACAGTAATGTTCTTAGAATCCTGAGATAATGCGAAAAAAGCATTAAAAATGTATTCAAACATAACTCCTAAACAACAGATGAAAAAGGCTAATAATGCCTGGAGACTTTGGATCTTTGTTAGTTTTACTAGAAAACTGATCTTTTGTAACGTTTGCAAACATACAAGTTAGTTTTTTTATTCAATATGACAGTATAACTGTAAGTATAAATGAAAGTTTTATAAACATAACTCAAAAACCAAACATGCATTATGTCTAAAAATGCCTGTAATATTGTATCTCTGTGAGTTTTTAGAATCAGTTATTTTTGTAAGGTTTACAAATACAAAAATTGGGTTCGACTCACTATGACAGTATACTGTCACATTCAATATGACAGTTATTTAAACATAACTCCTAAACCACACATTTAAAATGGCTAATATTGCCTGGAGAAATGTATCTTTGTGTTTTACTGGAAAAAAAAAATATTTTGTAAGGTTTGCAAAAACAAAAAGTAGTTTTTTTACTCAATATTACAGTAATGGTCTTAGAATCCTGAGATAATGCCAAAAAAGCAATAAAAATGTATCCAAACACAACTCCTAAACCAAACATGTAAAATGTCTAAAAATGCATGTAATATTGAATCTATGTGAGTTTCACTAGAATCATTTGTTTTTGTAAGGTTTGCAATTACAAAATTGGGTTTTACTCACTATGACAGTGTACTCTCACACTCAATGTGACAGTTATTTAAACATAACTCCTAAACCACAAATTAAAAATGGTTAATAATGGCTGAAATAATGCATCCTTTGGAGTTTTACTCGAAACATATGCTTTTTTAAATCTTGCAAACACAAAAAGTAGTTTTTTATTCAATATTACAGTAATGATCTTAGAATCCTGAGATAATGCGAAAAAAGCATTAAAAATGTATTCAAACATAACTCCTAAACAACAGATGCAAAATGGCTAATAATGCCTGGAGACATGTATCTTTGTTAGTTTTACTAGAAAACTGATCTTTTGTAACATTTGCAAGCATACAAGTTAGTTTTTTTTATTCAATATGACACTATAACTGAAAGTATAAACGAAAGTTATATAAACATAACTCCAAAACCAAACATGCATTATGTCTAAAAATGCCTCTAATATTGTATCTCTGTGAGTTTTTAGAATCAGTTATTTTTGTAAGGTTTGCAAATACAAAAATTGGGTTCAACTCACTATGACAGTATACTGTCACACTCAATAGGACAGTTATTTAAACATAACTCCTAAACCACACATTTAAAATGGCTAATATTGCCTGGAGAAATGTATCTTTGTGTTTGACTAGAAACATTTTCTTTTGTAAGGTTTGCAAAGACACATGTTAGTTTAGAATCGGTGACAAAGGGCATCCTTGGTCCAACCCTGACTGGAAACGGGTCCAACTTACTGCCGGCAATGCAGACCAAGCTCTGACACTGATCATACAGGGAGCGACCCGCCACAATCAGACAGTCCGATACCCCATACTCTCTGAGCACTCCCCACAGGACTTCCCGGGGGGACACGGGCCTTCTCCAAGTCCACAAAGCACATTAGACTGGTTGGGCAAACTCCCATGCACACTCAAAGGACCCTGCCGAGAGTATAGAGGTGGTCTACCGTTCCACGACCAGGACGAAAACCACACTGTTCGTCCTGGATCCAAGGTTCTCCAGTACACATGAATAGACCTTACCGGGAGGCTGCGGAGTGTAATCCACGATAGTTGGAACACACACTCCGTTTCCCCTTCTTAAAGAGAGGAACCACCACTCCGTTAGTGTGACAGTTATACTGTCATATTGAGTAAAAAAAACTAACTTGTGTCTTTGCACATCTTACAAAAGACAATTTTTCTAGTAAAACTCACAAAGATACATTTCTCCACGCATTATTATACATTTTGCATGTTTGGTTTAGAAATTGTGTTTGAATAAATGTTTATTGCTTTTTTTGCATTATCTCAGGATTCTAAGAACATTACCGTCGTATTGATTAAAAAACTACTTTTTTGTGGCAATCCTTAAAAAAGCATATGTTTCGAGTTAAACTCACAAGGATGCATTATTTCAGGCATTATGAGCCATTTTTCATGTGTGGTTTAGGAATTATGTTTAAATAACTGTCATATTGAGTGTGGCAGTTATACTGTCATTATGAGTAAAACATATTTTTTGTATTTGTAAACCATACCAAAATACCTGATTCTAGTAAAACTCACATATATTCAATCATATATATATATTCAATCTTTAGACAGATTGCATGTTTGAATTTGGAGTTATGTGTATATAACTTTCATATTTAGTATGACAGATATATTGTCATATTGAGTAAAAAAACAATATTGTCTCTTTGCAAACCTCCAGTAAAACTCACAAAGATACATTTCTCCAGGCATTATTAGCCTTTTTGCATGCATGGTTTAGGAGTTATGTTTAAATAACTGTCATATTGAGTGTGACAGTATACTGTAATAGTGAGTAAAACCTATTTTTTGTATATGCAAACCTTACAAAAACAACTGATTCTAGTAAAACTCACATAGATACAATATTACAGAATTTTTTAGACGCAATACATGTTTGGTTTTGGAGTTATGTTTAGATAACTTTCACATATTGTATGACAGTTATACTTTCATATTGCGTAAAACAACTAACTTGTGTCTTTGCCAACCTTAAAAAAGATAATTTTTCTAGTAAAACTCACAAAGATACATTTCTTCACGCATTATTAGACATTTTGCATGTTTGGTTTAGGAGTTGTGTTGGAATAAATTTGTATTGCTTTTTTCGCATTATCTCAGGATTCTAAGAAAATTACTGTCATATTGAGTAAAAAAAGCTACTTTTGGTGTTTGCAAGCCTTAAAAAAGCATATATTGCGAATAAACTCACAAGGATGCATTATTTCAGGCATTATGAAACATTTTTCATGTGTGGTTTAGGAGTTATGTTTAGATAACTGTCATATTGAGTGTGACAGTATACTGTCATAGTAAAACCTAATTTTTGTATTTGCAAACCTTACAAAAACAACTTATTCTAGTACAACTCACATAGATTCAATATTTTAGGCATTTTTAGACATTTTGCATGTTTGGTTTAGGAGTTATGATGGAAAAAAAATGTTTTGCTTTTTTCGCATTATCTCAGGATTTTAAGAACATTACTGTCATATTGAGTAAAAAACTACTTTTTGTGTTTGCAAGCCTTAAAAAAGAAAATGTTTCAGTAAAACTCACAAGGATGCATTAATTCAGGCATTATTAGCCATTTTTCATGTGTGGTTTAGGAGTTATGTTTTAAATAACTGTCATATTGCGTGTCATATTGAGTGTGGCAGTGTCATTATGAGTAAAACCTTTTTTTGTTTTTGTAAACCTTACCAAAATACCTGATTCTAGTAAAACTCACATAGATTCAATATTACAGGCATTTTTAGACAGATTGCACATGTGGTTTAGGAGTTATGTTTAAATATCTGTCATATTGAGTGTGACAGTATACTGTCATAGTGAGTAAAACCTAATTTTTGTATTTGAAAACCTTACAAAAACAACTTATTCTAGTAAAACTCACATAAATACAACATTACAGGCATTTTTAGAAATTTTGCATGTTTGGTTTTGGAGTTATGTTCATATAACTTTTATATTTAGTATGACAGTTATAATGTCATATTGAGTAAAAAAAGAAAAAACTTGTGTCTTTGCAAACCTTATAAAATATTTGTTTCCAGTAAAACTCACAAAGATACATTTATCCAGGTATTATTAGCCTTTTTGCATGCATGGTTTAGGAGTTATGTTTAAATAACTGTCATATTGAGTGTGACAGTATACTGTCATAGTGAGTCAAACCTATTTTTTGTTAATGCAAACCTTACAAAAACAACTGATTCTAGTAAAACTCACATAGATACAATATTACAAACATTTTTAGACATAACGCATGTTTGGTTTTGGAGTTATGTTTATATAACTTTTATATATAGTATGACAGTTATACTTTCATATTGCATAAAAAAACTAACTTGTGTCTTTGCAAACCTTAAAAAAGATAATTTTTCTTGTAAAACGCACAAATATAGATTTCTTCACGCATTATTAGACATTTTGCATGTTTGGTTTAGGAGTTATGTTGGAATATTTTTGTATTGCTTTTTTCGCATTATCTCAGGATTCTAAGAACATTACTGTCATATTGAGTAAAAAATACTTTTTGTGTTTGCAAGCCTTAAAAAAGCATATATTTCGAGTAAAACTCACAAAGATGCATTATTTCAGGCATTATAAGCCATTTCTCATGTGTACGTAGTTTAGGAGTTATGTTTAAATAACTGTCATATTGAGTGTGACAGTATACTGCCATATTGAGTAAAACCTAATTTTTGTATTTACAAACCTTACAAAAACAACTGATTCCAGTAAAACTCACATAGGTAAAATATTACAGGCATGTTTAGACATATTGCATGTTTGCAATGTGGTGAACTCTCAATTTACCGGTCGATCTACGATCTATGGTCATGAGCTTTGGGTTATGACCGAAAGGACAAGATCACGGGTACAAGCGGCCGAAATGAGTTTCCTCCCCCGGGTGGCGGGTCTCTCCCTTAGAGATAGGGTGAGAAGCTCTGTTATCCGGGAGGAACTCAGAGTAAAGCCGCTGCTCCTCCACATCGAGAGGAGCCAGATGAGGTGGTTCGGGCATCTGCTCAGGATGCCACCCGAACGCCACTTTTTTTCGCTAAAATGACGTAATTACAAAAAACGGACATGCTTCAGCACACAATACTGGTGCTGTAGTTGTAGGACATGTCTCAAATCATCTTAAAGAGTCCCTACAAAACCCAAAAATGGCAAAAAATGCATATTTTTTGAAAACCCGAAAATGGCAGAAATTGCACATTTTTGGAAAACTTTTTTTTTGCTAAAATGACGTAAGGGGGCACCCTTCACAAAAATTACAAAAAATGGACATGCTTCAGCACACAATACTGGTGCTGTGGTTGTAGGAGTCTCAACAAAAGTCCCTACAAAACCCGAAAATGGCAAAAAATGCATATTTTTTAAAAACATTTTTTCGTTAAAATGTCGTAAGGAGGACCCTTACACAAAAATGTCAAAACGGACGTCTCAAAACCTCATCAGGAGTCCCTACAAAACCCGTAAATGATAGAAATCAATTATTTTTTTTTTTAACTTTTTTTCCGCTAAAATGTCATAAGGGGACACCCTTACACAAAAATTAAAAAAAACTGTCGTACACATTTTAAAACTGTCTTGCTTCAACAGCACAATACTGGTTCTGTAGTTGTCCCGACAAAACCTGAAAATGGCAGAAAAAGTATATTTTTCGAAAACTTTTTTTTTTCGCTAAAACGTCGTAAGGGGGGACCCTTTTTAAAAAAAACTGTCTTGCTTCGACAGCACAATGTAGTTGTAGGAGATGTCTCAAAACCTCATCAGGAGTCTCGACATCATCCGAAAATGGCAGAAAATTTATATTTTTCGAATACTTTTTTTCGCTAAAATGTCATAAGGGGGGAGGGACCCTTACACAAAAATTAAAAAAAAACGGACATGCTTCAGCAGCACAATACTGGTGCTGTAGTTGTAGGAGATGTCTCAAAACGTCATCAGGAGTCCTGGCAAATCCCGAAAATGGCAGAAAATGCATATTTTTTTAAAACTTTTTTTCGCTAAAATGTCGTAAGGGGGGACCCTTACACAAAAAAATTTTAAACGGACTTGTTCAGCAGCACAATACTGGTCCTGTAGTTGTAGGACATGTCTCAGAACCTCATCAGAAGTCCCGACAAAACCCGGAAATGGTAGAATTTTAGTCCCTCTTTGCGACTAAAATGTCGTAAGGGGGGACCCTTTAACAATAATTTAAAAAAACGGACTTGCTTCAGCATCACAATACTGGTGCTGTAGTTGTAGGAGATGTCCCAAAACATCATCAGGAGTCCTGCCAAATCCCGAAAATGGCAGAAAATGCATATTTTTTAAAAACGTTTTTTTCGCTAAAATGTCGTAAGGGGGGACCCTTACACAAAAATAAAAATAAAAAGGGACATGCTTCAACAGCACAATACTGGTCCTGTAGTTGTAGAAGATATCAGGAGTCTTGATAAAACCTAAAAATGGCAGAAATATTATATGTTTCAAAAACTTTTTTTCGCTAAGATGTCGTAAGGGGGGACCCTCATTTAAAAAACGGTCTTGCTTCAACAGCACAATACTGGTCCTGTAGTTGTAGGAGTTGTCTCAAAACCTCATCAGGATTACCGACAACACCCGAAAATGGCAGAAAATGTATATTTTTCGAAAACTTTTTGCCGCTAAAATGTCGTAGGTGGGGACCCTTACACAAAAAATTTTAAAAACTGTCGTACACAAAAATTTTAAAAACTGTCTTGCTTCAACAGCAGAATACTGGTCCTGTAGTTGTAGGAGATGTCTCAAAACGTCATCAGGAGTCTCAACAAAACCTGAAAATGGCAGAAATTTTATTATTTTCGAAAAAAAAATTTGTAAGGAGGTACCCTTACACAAAAATACAAAAAAACTGTCTTGCTTCAACAGCACAATACTGGTCCTGTAGTTGTAGGAGATGTCTCAAAATCTCATCAGGAGTCTCGACAAAACCCGAAATTGGCGGGTAATATATCATTTTTCGAAAACTTTTTTTTCCGCTACAATGTCGTAAGGGGGGACCCTTACACAAAATTTTTTTTTTTAAACTGACTTGCTTCAGCAGCACAATACTGGTGATGTAGTTGTATGAGATGTCTCAAAACCTCATCAGGAGTCCCGACAAAACCCGAAAATGGCAGAAAATGTATATTTTTTTCAAAAACGTTTTTTTCGCTAAAATGTCGAAAGGGGGAACCCTTATTTAAAAAACTGTCTTGCTTCAACAGCACAATACTGGTCCTGTAGTTGTAGGAGATGTCTCAAAACCTCATCAGGAGTCTGGACAAAACGTTCCGGTTGAGGACGCATGGCGTGAAGACCTATTAGCCTCTAGCTCCCGCTTTACTCTTCCTTTTAACATGCACCCCACCTGTATTTGACGAGCATTTAACCGCTGGTAACTCTTTTTCTACCACAATGACGCATAACAACACGCTTGATGACCGACAATGCCTCCCAAATCCGCAAAATCGCAAGAGAAGGCAGAGGCCGATGCTGCAGCCGTTAGCAAATCTGAGCTGATTGCTATATTATCGGCCCACAGATCAACCTAGCTAACTGAGCTCAAAACATCCTTTAGCGAGGTGAACGAGAAGCTGGACGGAATTCAGGAGACGATCAACAGACATAACTACAGACTGACCTCTCTGGAGGAAAATGCTGAATCCCTACATCAGCGGTTGGAGCAGGTGAAGGCTGTTTGTGACATGCTACAGGCCGACAACCAGAAGCTAAAGGCTAAGCTCACTGACCTGGAGGGAAGGAGCAGGCGGAGTAATGCCCGGCTAGTTGGCTTACCTGAAGGGATAGAAGGCCCGCAACCTACCAAGTTTTTCTCCTTGTTGCTGAAGGAAGTACTTGGTGAGGAAGTATTCGCCTCTCCACCTGAGCTGGACCACGCTCATCGCAGCCTGGCTCCAAAGCCGGGACACGGGGACAAAATAACTTTTTTACCAGAGTAAAGAGCTGCTGATCTGGGAGGCTAGGAAGAGAGGTACGCTGCAATACCACGGGCATGCGTTCAGAGTGTACGAGGACTACTCTTCAGAGGTAGTGAATCAGCGGAGGGCTTACCGGACTGAGATGGCGTCTCTATACAAGATGGGACTCAAACCCTCGCTACGGCCAGGCTCAGCTGATGCTGAGCCTGGCCGTAGCGAGGGTTTGAGTGTGATCACAGACGGACGGCACTCGCGTTTGGCAGTAGCCGAGGCAGATAACTACATCAAGGCGTATAAAGACTCTTCATAACGGTCTCATCAACAAACTTTGTTTATGAGTTACAGTGAGTTTAAGACCTGGACTGTATAATCATATTACACGTTATACTGTCTACCTCAATCTATATCACTGTTGTTGCTACCATGTGTTTATAGCTAGCTTTTATATCGGTCTAGTTTGTAAAGTCTCAGCAGCATATAGTACATTCATTTAAGCCGATAATTTATTATTTTCTCTTATTTTCCCTACCTCATTTGAGATGTATGTGTATAAAAGAGCCTTTTTTTTCCATTCTATGTGTATCTTTTTTGAAAATGACCAAGCTTCATTGGTTTATTCCATTTTGTAGGGTTTTGTGTCTATCAAGTTTTTTTTCTGGTTTAAGCTGTGAAGGTTTAACATAGTTAATTTTTATCTCAATTTTGAAATGCTGCAGATCTAAATGTACTACTTACATGCAAGCTATGCACATGCAACAAGAATAGCTATTGAATTGTATTTATATCTTTTATGTTTTTTTGAATAGCATTTATTTTTTGATTATATATACATTTAATAGTTTACCCTGTTCTATTCTATTTACATCTAATGTATCTCTCTGTACTCAGTTATTTTCCCTGTATCAGGTGGGGTACTTAATATATTAATAATATGGGGGAGTAGAGGTTGTTTTTGTTTTTTAAGAAGTAATCTGGAAGTCTTTAAGTTAGTTAGGGAAGGTGTGATTTTTTTTTTAATAGCTGAATTCACCTTAGGGTTGGGGGGAGGTTGTTTTTGTTTTGCTGTCACTCAAGGCATAAAGGCTGGTAACTATTGTAGTGGATTGTCCGAAGCTTAAGCAGGCAACAAAAGTAGTTTAGTACAACACATTTATTTACCCATTATCAGAAGTGCAGGTTGAATTGAGTTGTCCGTGCAAGCAGACACAATGTACTCCAGAGCACACAAGACACACACAAGCCAAAATCACTCTCGAGTCCCGGTCTTCTGCCATTTTTTATATGTATATGTATAATTGGTGATCATACACTTTGGCGGTTTGGGTGGCAGGGCACACGGACGCACCTCAGTCAGCCAGTGCTAGGACAGTTGGAGCAGTCCCCGTCCTCCATTCGTTCCTGGGAGGCGTCCCCAGTAGTTGTCAGCTGATGTCGTGCTGTCAGGCAACATCAGGAAGTTCCTTCTGTGCGGTATTGAATGTCAGGGCACAGTTCATAAGCAGGTCATTACAAGGTGTGTGCAGGTTGACCACAAAGGAATGCTTCAAAGATTGTGTTGAACATTGTCCGTTGACACTTATGTCCAGCAGGGGTCTGTTTGTATCCTGCTGTTCGTCCTGCTGTGGGCGTCCTCTGTCACACCTGTATTTTTTGTGAGCATGTTATGGCTACAACTTTGGAGCTTGTCTTGTTCAGAGAAGTTGGCAGTCCCCCGGCTGCATAACAGTTTCCACCCTAGCTTGACCTAGGACAACTGCGACTACCACCCAAGTCCGTCTGTATGGTTTTACGTTTTGTTGAGGTTTTTTCCCTCCAGAATTTGGAACTCAAAACATGTACACCCATCGTTTTCATATCCTCTCGGTTAGTTCAATTTTGCATATCACGTTTTAAAATCACAGTCTTAACTATCCCATTAAATGTTAATCAATAACCCTAATTCAAAGATTATACGTACTACTTCATGTGTATTTAAGTACCCTTTTAATTCACTTAAAGATTATCTATAAGTTAATTTAAACTATCATTTGTCTATCAGTAGGTTCGAGCAAGCTGTCATGCTTGCACTCTGACCTCCCGCTGTGCGTGATATTCTCCAAAACAAAAGAATGTTTTTATTCTCGTTTCTCCTTATCTTTTAGCTAAATCTTTTAATCTTTTAACTTTTAACGTCCGCACTGTTTTTATTTTTATTGTCTGCATTTTAATTTTGCTTTTATTTTCTTTCATTTCACTTTGTTGTCTGTGAAGCACTTTGAGTCTGCCCTTTGCATGAAAAGCGCCACACAAACAAAGCTGCCCCGCCTTGCCTTGCCTGTCTCCGTCTGGTTATCCAACCTAGTCACAACAAACACACAAGGCCATGCTCTAAACACCAGGCCTAATCACACTTCTCCTCTTTTTAACACTTTATATATCGGCTCTTATTCTAATTATTAATGTAGGCTGTTATTTGTAATTATTATTCAACACTATTCACAGCAAACAGTTGTAAAGTTATAGTTATTCGCATTATACTCTCAAAATCTATAGCTAACTGAAAGCTGTTGAGATTTGATTTGCCTCCTTCATCTCAGTGGCCTAGTGGTTAGAGTGTCCGCCCTGAGATCGGTAGGTTGTGAGTTCAAAAACTATAAAAAGACTATAAAAAATTTGGGAGCCATTACCTCCCTGCTTGGCACTCAGCATCAAGGGTTGGAATTGGGGGTTAAATCACCAAAAATGATTCCCGGGCGCGGCACCGCTGCTGCCCACTGCTCCCCTCACCTCCCAGGGGGTGACCAAGGGGATGGGTCAAATGCAGAGGACAAATTTCACCACACCTAGTGTGTGTGACAATCATTGGTACTTTAACTTTAACTTTAACTTTATTCTGTCATGCCATTATCCTCTTTTAGCTCAACACCCAGAAGTATGGTGTACTACAATGTCTAAGTAAAAATAAATTACTCCAAATTAAAAATGTCAGACTACACTTTAAAGTTACCCGACTTAAACTTACTTTTATTAAATTAATTTCCAAACTCACCTCCACCACAGCAGACATCTTCCTCAATCCTATGCCAATACTCCCATAAATTAGAAAGGTGTTTCACAATAGTGGTTAAGTAGTTGTTTTGAGTAATAGATCTCAATATGGGGAAATTGATAAGACTAAATTTGCCCTAGTGTGTGAATGTTGTCTGTCTATCTATCTGTGTTGGCCCTGTGATGAGGTGGCGACCTGTCCAGGGTGCAAAGTCAAATTGTGAAACAAAAATTAAAGTTGAATCAAGTGGAAATTGACAGAGTATATGAACTACATTCTTGAGAATAATAATTGATTATTAATATGTTGGAAGCCGCATATTGAACATATTAAAGAAAAATATCCAAATCCATTGTTATTCGGTATAAAGTAAAACACATGCTGAATAAGAAATGTCTGCATATGTTGTGTCATTCATTTGTTTTTTTCCATATGTAACATTGTTTTGAAGTTTGGGGAAATGTTTATAGAAGAAATATAGACCCAAACTTAAACTTAAAAGGCTCATTTCAATAATACACAAAGCATTATTACTATGATCCTACCAATCCAATTTTTATAAGTTATAATGTGTTAAATGTTCAGATAATCTATTTTTAAAATGATAAATGGGTTGTACTTGTATAGCGCTTTTCTACCTTCAAGGTACTCAAAGCACTTTGACAGTATTTCCACATTTACCCATTCACACACACATTCACACACTGATGGCGGGAGCTGCCATGCAAGGCGCTACCAGCAGCCATCAGAGGCAAAGGGTGAAGTGTCTTGCCCAAGAACACAACGGATGTGACTAGGAAGGTAGAAGGTGGGAATTGAACCCCAGTAACCAGCAACACTCCAATTGCTGGCACAGCCACTCTACCAACTTCGCCACGCCGTCGCAATTATGTTTCGAGTAAAGAACAACAGCCTTCCAGTTTGTATTCTTAGCTTATTTACATTATGAGGAGAAAACTATCATTTACAGGGGATATTGATTTTTTAAATAGGTCAAGTAAAATAAAAATAAAAATACAAATGTATTTCAGTTCTAGGAGTTAAATGATGGACCATCCTCAGTGATGAGCTGAACACATGTAGTTTTTTGTTATGGTTTAAGAGACACTTGAAAGGTGAAGTTTTTGAACATTATGAAATATAGCAACAATTACTTTCATCTTTTAACGTTGATGTTCCAGGTAATCTAATGTTCAGTGAATGTATAGGATAGGCCAATATAAGCTTTGGCTTCCGCCTATTCCTTTTTCGGTCATCCTTTTTCTTTTATTTTCTTTCTGTGTGTAAATGTGTATGAATGTTAATTTGTCTAATCTGTACTGTTAAACTGCTCACACAAAAAAAAAGTTGATGGTTGATTATATGACCAAAATAAACCTATTTCATCTATTCATTCATTATCTATTGCACTCATAGTTTTATTCCATGTTGCATCTAATTATTCCTATTGATTTCTTCCCATTTCACTCAAACAACTAAACAAACAAATAAACACACTTGCAGCTAATCACAATCAACAGCATACCATTGACGAATACCTTCATTTGTCACTTTCTCATCTTTTCTTCACTTTCGTTTTCCTTTACAAACAACATCCTGTATCTGTCTCTTCCTTACACTTCACACAATGTTTCTATTTTCTGTTCTCCTAGAAACCATTCACGTAACGTAAGGTTATAAACATCCTTTTCCCATATTTTCTCAAACCATCCTCTTCACCCACAATCTTCCTTCATCTGCTCTCTCTTTCTCACTCTCTTTCTCTCCTTCTCTCACAATGCAAACACAATAATCGGGGCGGCATGGCGTAGTGGGTAGAGCGCCCGTGTCAGAAACCTGAGGGTTGCAGGTTCGCTCCCCGCCTCTTACCATGCCGTGGTGTCCTTGGGCAGGACACTTCACCCTTGCCCCCAGTGCCGCTCACACTGGTGAATGAATGTTGAACGAATGATAGGTGGTGGTCGGAGGGGCCGTAGGCGCAAATTGGCAGCCACGCTTCCGTCAGTCTACCCCAGGGCAGCTGTGGCTACGAAAGTAGCTTACCACCACCACCAGGTGTGAATGAATGATGGGTTTTTAACATGTAAAGCGACTTTGGGTACTTAGAAAAGCGCTATATAAATCCCAGTTATTATTATTATTATTAATAATCCAAAATAATCAGTCTTATAAAATACAACAGGGTCAGCAGCAATCTAAACCTGTATCATTATTTATCTCTTAACAATTTTTCCTCCTTCATAACCTGCATTTTATAATTTTGGCTTTAATATGTTTTAGGGCAGTGGTTTTCAACCTTTTTTCCCAGGAAAATAAAGAAATAAAATACAGCTTAATGTCATCAATTTCTGATTTATTAAATTGTATACCAGTGCGACATATTGCTCATTTGTTGTGGTCTTACTTGAACTATTTGGACAACAAAAAAAGATATAAGAATAACTAAAATGTTTTAAAAATTAAACAAGTGATTAAATTATAATAAAAATTTCTATACATATAATCTATCATAAACCTTCTTTGGATATTGTAATAGTGATTCATCTGAACTCGTGAACTTAATTCTAAATATTTATTTTGTTGAAGTATTATTCTATGATTATATTTATAAAGGATTTTGAATTGTCGCTATTTTAAAATATTTAAAATCTCAGGTACCCCCTTTTTGTCCGGGCGGAAACACCATACCCTCCTTTGAGAACTACTGGTTTAGCCTATAAAAAATCTTTTGTCCCACACATCATTAGACTGTACATCTCCTCTTTGGGGGGGCTACGATGACAGGGAATGCAAAACAATAACAGTACAATACTTTTTCATAACACGGTCGCTAATGCCTAGTTTCTCTTGTTATATTCTTATTTTACTGTTCTCTTTTTATTCTCCTTGTAATATTTTTCTATTTTGTTTCCATTTATACCCTCATTAGTTACTGTTTACTTTTTACTTCTTCTTCCTGAGGGAACTCTCCTGAAGGAAACAATAACGTGTTATCTGTCTATCTATCTATCTATTGTTAACCCGAGCACCATTCATGACGTCATGCTCATCTTGCAGACAGTTATTTCCATTTAGTTTTATTCTCTACATGTAATTCTACATGCACCTTCATTTATCACTTTGAAATTTGCTTTCTTTTGTTATTTATTTCAATTATTGTTTGTGCTGATAACTTACGTTCTCATTCTTTGTCTGTCTTCTGATTAGAATTTGTTTAACGATTCTCTACGTTTTGTTTTGACTATGGCGCTGAGTCTGGCGTCTCTCATCTGTACTTCTTCAGACTCCATGTTTCACAGTTTGCACAGATGGTTTTTAGAAGTTTTAGAATATAAATTCAAATTTTACTTTATTGTGTGTTTATTCTAAAAAAATTAAAATGTCAATGTATCAATTTATCTTTATCAAATTTAAATTCAATATTATTAATGTATTTGTTGTATAACTATTAATTCAAAGTTACAATGTGTCCTACTCTATGATGTGCGTGCGTGGGTGTGTTTGTCTCAACTTCCACACAGGAACTGGAGGGATCAGATAAGCAACAAGGCTGTTCAATACAGTATATTACACACATAATTAATGACTAATGAATTTAACAATGCTTCAATGTCCCAGTCCAAATGTATGTATTGATATTTAAATGTTTGTTTATTCATATACAGTATATTTTATTTTTCCTATTATCAAAACCAGCCTGTCAGCACTCTCTTCAGATTGAGACCAGCTGTCCACTCTATTTATATATACATATATTTTTTATTTATTTATTTATTTATTCTTTAACCTAGCTCAATGCTAAACTAAACCAATGCTAACCTAGCTCAATGCTATGCTAACAGTGTCACACCTCTTCAGCCCACATTTAACGTGCAGCTGTCACACAACGACACCTTCTTATCTCAAAATGTCTTCCAGCAGAGACTCCTTTTTTTTTTTTTTTTTTTTTTTTTCTTACTGAGTCACACGCACACACATCTTTCCCCAAAAAGTGAGAGCCTTCTTGCAAACTATAGTGTTACACAGTTACAATCACTAGCGCAGTTAAAAATAAATGCAACAGTCAACTATTTTTCTCATCCAGAAGCACAGCTGTATCATATCAGAACCTTAGTAATAAGAAACAACATTTATCATTCACTCTTAGATGGACAAATAGCCAAGGGGGGGAATTCTGGACTTCTCTGCTTAGGCTGCTGCCCCCGCGATCCAACCTCCGAGAGCGGAATAAGATAATTAAATGGATAGATCATTCACTCATATGTTTTCTGTACATAAACTTTGTCTACTTTCTCACAAGCACACACATTTTGGACAATTTCACAGCTTTTGCATATCAGCGGGGCTGTGAGAAAAAGGGTGAAGGGAGGTTGCGTGAGGGAGGGGGAATACCGAGAGGTATAATGTTTGCCTTTCAGAAGAGGGGAATTAAAACAGATAAGAAACCAGGTGCTACACAAAAGTTATTAAATTACGCACATACTTCTCAACATTCATTATATATATATACACACATTTATAACCATTAACCCCAAAAACCCTGGTCTGGACCATTATACCAATATAAACAACTTTGCACGCGTGCTTTTGTGGAATCGGCCGTCTCATAACACAAACGCAGGTCATTCTTACTCATATAACGGCGATTAACCCGTTTAGCGGAGCAAACCCTGCTTTTCCTTCCTGACCAACACGGATAACCGGCCTAAAGCGCTGTAGAATCACTAGGAATCACCCAACAATCCTACAGTACATCGTGTCTGGTCAGTCCATATAGTTTCACCAAGGCTTTACCATATGGAGCCCTTAACTCTATCCATCTATACTGCAGCAAATTTCCAAAGCCGTGACAAGTTGGCTCAGTTGATCTCCTTTACCGGAGTCACTGAACGATCACCTTATATCAGGCTTTTTACCCGGCTGCAGCTTCCACATAGACAGATACGTAGGACCTTCATAGACGTCATAAATTTGTGTGGGCTGTCCAACTCCGGCTAACCTAATGTACTTGCAGAAAAAAGCATCCTCTGCCAACAACGACAGAGGATGAAGAGGTTAAAATAAATTTTTCATCTCACATAGTCTATGCTTTTTTTTCAACACTCCAAACCACCAAAATTCTAATAACAATCCCCTTATAGCTAAAAACAAGAAATCACAAGTTTTCAACAAACACACAGACAAATAATCACATATAAAACAACTCAATCCAACCATAATTTACCCCATTCCAGGTTGTTTTTGGAGAACCTGACTAAACCTATCTTTTATCAAAAACAGGTTCAGCAATTAGTCTTATCGATCACGCTCTCTCCAGGCAGAAAATGTTTACACTTTAAAGCAAACTGCTTACCTTGTGATGCGCGCGTGCAACACATTGTCTGCCTGGAAAAGAGAGCGGGAGCGGCTGTCGACCTGTAGCTTCTGGGCCATCCTGTTCGTGACGCCAATTTGTGTGGTGGATTGTCCGAAGCTTAAGCAGGCAACAAAAGTAGTTTAGTACAACACATTTATTTACCCATTATCAGAAGTGCAGGTTGAATTGAGTTGTCCGTGCAAGCAGACACAATGTACTCCAGAGCACACAAGACACACACAAGCCAAAATCACTCTCGAGTCCCGGTCTTCTGCCATTTTTTATATGTCTCTTGTGCGTCACTGTTTTTATCTCGTGCGTCATGATTGTTTTTGTAACATCCTTGGACTCCCCAATCATACCCAAACAACCAAAACATTCTGTAGACAGGTTGGCACGACTTAATATTCACTTTTGTCCCACACCCGGGGACACAGAATAGAAGAGAAATCAAATGAGCATACATTCTTGACAGACATGAAATATAGGTCAAAAGTCAGAAATTCTACGACACTATTACTTGAGTACTTGGTCTAAACTTAATAGGCACCGTATCACCTGTTTGATGTTTAACTGTCTTTCCACATCACACATAGAAGCAGCATGAACTGTGACATCAACCTCGTTAGCTGGAATGTCAAGGGCCTGAATCACCCGGTAAAGAGGAAAAAAGCACTTGTACACCTCAAGCGTCTGAGGACGGGAATTGCCTTTCTGCAGGAGACCCACCTTCGAAGGTCAGATCACTCTCGTTTAAAATGTGGTTGGGTGGGTCAGCTCTTCCATTCTACTTTTCAGGCGAGAGGCGTTGCCATAAATAAGGATATATCTTTTACCCCCTCTGGTACCATAGCAGACTCAAACGGACGTTATATTATAGTTACCGGCCAACTCTATAACACCAAGGTTGTACTGGCTATGCTCCGAATTTTGATGATGCCCAGTTTTTTGATCATCTCATCAAATTACTTCCAGATCTAAACTCTCACCAGCTCATTATGGGAGGTGATTTTAATTGTTGTTTAGAACCTGGGATGGACAGATCAACAGCCAGAAAAGGTTATGTAGCATCCAAATCAGTTTCCTATATACAAACTTTTCTTTCGGAATTTGGCATATCCGATATATGGCGTTTTTTGCATCCAAAAAGTAGGGAATACTCCTTCTTCTCGCATGTGCACCACACATATAGCAGAATCGACTATTTTTTCACTGACAATAAATTAACTCCCTACATAAGTTCTTGTGAGTATCAAACCATATTAATATCTGACCATGCTCCCCTTTTATTGAAGCTGAATTTACCTGAATCAAGGACAATTAGAAGAAATTGGAGGTTTAATTCTCTATTATTAACAGATGAAAACTTTGTACTTTTTTATCAGACCAAATCTCTCTATTTTTGGAAATAAACATGACCACAGATGTTTTAGTTGCAACTGTTTGGGAGGCCCTTAAGGCTTACTTAAGAGGGCAGATAATATCTTTTATGGCCAATAAGAGAAAGAACTCGGAAGCAAAACAACTAAGTCTGGACAAGCAAATAGCTGAAATTAATAAAATATATGCGTAAATGGTAAATGGGTCGTACTTGTATAGCGCTTTTTCTACCTTTTTAAGGAACTCAAAGCGCTTTGACACTATTTTCCACATTCACCCATTCACACACACACATTCACACACTGATGGACTGATGGATGACAATTCCCATCTCCTGACTTATATAAAGAGCGCATGAAACTTAAAGCAGAATATGACCTTATTTCATCATCTTTCATTGAAAATCTTCTGCTCAGGAATAGGAGTGCTCTGTATGAACATGGTGAGAAGGCAGGGGAAATTCTGGCCAGACAATTGAAGGGGGCAAGAGCTAAACAAATTATCAATGGGGTGCTTTCTCAGGATGGTAGGGTCACTACAGACCAACAGGAAACAAATACAATTTTTAAAGATTACTATTGTAAACTCTATGCGTCCTACAGTCCCTCCAACCCCAATGCCATACAGGACTTTTTTAAGGATCTACATATCCCATCCTTGCCTAAGTGAGCCTAAATGAAGACAAAACAGAAGTTATGTTGTTCGGTCCAAGTCGCTCCCCCTCCCCCAACGTTGACCTCGGCACTCTGACCCCATATCTCAGCGACTGTGTCACAAACCTGGGGGTAAAGTTCGACTTAGATTTTAAATTCGAAAAACAAATCAGCAGCGTCGTACAAAAAAGCTTTTATCAATTACGCCAAATAGCGAAAGTGAAACCGCTTCTATCAGGACATGATCTCGAGAAATTAATCCACGCCTTTATCTCGACTCGTTTAGACTACTGCAATGCCTAGGTATGTATGTAGGCATTAGCCAGGCCTCCCTGGCTAATGCAGCTCGTGCAGAACTCTGCTGCTCGTCTGCTAACACAGACCCGCAGACGTGAGCACATCACCCCTATATTAGCGTCCCTTCATTGGCTCCCTGTGCGTTACAAAATCAATTTTAAACTCCTTTTATTTGTTTTTAAATGTCTAAACAACCTCGCGCCAACATATCTCTCCGACCTCCTTCAGCCTTACTGCCCCACCCGATCCCTAAGATCAGCCGATCAGCTGCTACTGACGGTCCCGGACACAAGGCTGAAGCTTAGAGGTGACAGAGCTTTCGCTGCTGCTGCTCCCAAGCTCTGGAACGACCTACCTCTGAGTGTTAGACAAGCCTCCTCTCTTCCTGTTTTTAAATCTGTCTTAAAAACATACTTTTATTCCATGGCTTTTAACACTGAGTGATATCCATCCTGCAATGGCGCCACATAATACACCTGCTGTGAACCTGTTTTTATGTTTTTATATTTTATTTATTTATTTTTTATCGTGTTATGTTTGTGTTGTGTTGTGTTTGCTCGGTTCTCGTATTATTTTTAACCTGCCCATTGTACAGCACTTTGGCTACCCCTGTGGTAAATTTTAAATGTGCTTTATAAATAAAGTTGATTTGATTTGATTTGATTTGATTTGCCACCAAATCAGGTCTTAAATCTAGATAAGCCAGTAACACAACAAGAAATATTGGAGGCCATTAAGTCTCTGCAAACTAAAAAAATCACCTGGTTTGGATGGTCTGCCGTGTGAATTTTATGGGAAATTCTCCACACAGTTAGCTCCTATTTTGGCAGCCATGTATTCAGAATCACTAGAAGCGGGATTTCTTCCAACCACCCTAAATCAGGCATGCATAACATTACTGGCAAAAAAGAGCAAGGTGTTAGGAATAGGTGAGGTGGATCCCAAGGATGCAGAGACGAATTTGTGTTTACAATTGTTCTTCCTTTTATTAGGCGGAAGCACAAGGTAGCAAAACAAAGGCGATGGTGGAAAACACAAAACACACCATGTAAAAAACTACTAAGAGAAAAAAAACACACAAAACTAAAAGCGCTAGACAAGGCTAGGAAAAATATACTTCATGAAAGAAGTAAATAGACTAGGTACAAAATAAAACGCTAGACAAGGCTAGGAATAATACGGGCCAACCTGAGATGAAAGGTACACGATGAACTAGTGAGTTCTCTTGGCACGACCAACAGGTTGCAAGCAATGGCAAAGTTCCGGCGCTCACAGGCCGTCAGCAGCAAATAGGCTGCTACTAATCAAGGTCAGGTGTGTGCTGCTGCCTTGCGTCAGCTGCACTCCATACTGTGGATGAGAGAGAGAGTGAACATGGTGCAGACAATAGAAATGAGCAAGGAAATTTCAGATTACCACACAAGGACCCCTTAGACTGCGGATCTTTGTTAAACACAGACTATAAAATATTGGCCAAAGTACTAGCTTACCGTTTGGAAAACATTTTCCCCAGTTTAATATCCCCAAACCAGACAGGTTTTGTTAAGCATAGACGTTCCTTTTTTAATACCCGACGCCTGTTTAACATAATGTACACTCCTTGTCAAGCTGCTTCAGAATGTCTTCTCTCCATGGATGCAGAGAAGGCATTCGCTAGAGTAGAATGGGACCACCTCTTTTAAACGCTGGCAAAATTCGGATTCGAGGAAACATTCATCACATGGATAAAACTGTTATATTCCAGCCCTTCTGCTATGATTCTGACTAATAATTTGTATTCAAGTCCTTTTGATTTACACCGTGGAACTCGCCAGGGATGCCCCCTCAGTCCCCTTCTTTTTGTCCTGGCTATCGAACCCCTAGTTTAGCCATTAGGTCTAATCACTTTATAATGGGCATAGATAGAGGAAACATAGAACATAAATTGTCCCTTTATGCTGACAACCTTCTCCTTTATGTGTCCAACGCATAGTCTGCAATTCCATTCATTCTTAGCCTGTTACAACGGTTTGGTGAAATATCTGGTTATAAATTGAATTTAAATAAAAGTGAGCTACTGCCCTTGAATATGGACGTCTCAATACTAGAAAACATTAAGTTGCCCTTTAAGATCACTACAGACAGTTTTATTTACCTCAGAGTTACTATTACAAAGAATTTTAAAGACCTCTTCAGGCAAAACTTTGGAAAGTTGTTTACACAAACCAAGCAAGATCTGGCTAATTGGACTCCCCTTTTCATTTCACTTATAGGCAGAGTCAATGCAATTAAGATGACTGTGCTTCCAAAATATTGGTATTTGTTTCAATGCTTGCCGGTATTTCTCCCTGGTACATTTTTCAAAAAATTAGACTCAATAATCTCATTTTATATTTGGAATGGCAAACACCCACGTCTGCGCAAGTAGTTTTTACAAAGAGCAAAACATGATGGAGGTATGGCCCTTCCAAATTTCTGTATGTATTACTGGGCCACCAACTTGCATTGCATGTCATACTGGACATATTACCATCTACATCAAGAAAGTCCTACATGGCTGAAGCTGGAGACACATTCTTGTGGTTCTGCTTCCTTAGCAGCCCTAATGGGTGCAGCTTAGCCTCTATCAGTGAAGACAATTAACATTAATCCTGTAGTAAGTCACTCGCTCAAAATATACTGTCAATTTAGAAAACATTTTAACCTGCAAGGAATGAGCCTTTTCAGCCCAGTAGCATCAAATCACTGCTTTCCACCTTCAACACTTGAAACAGCTTTTAATATGTGGCATCAAAGGGGTTTGAAATGCTTCAATGATCTTGTTATAGACAATATGTTTGCCTCTTTTACGGCGTTGTCCAAGAAATTTAATCTACCCAGTTCCCATATATTTAGATATTTCCAGATAAGGGATTATGTTAAAACAGTTCTTCCGCAGTTCCCTAACAAACCCTCTAAATCAACCACAGATGAAAGTATGTCTTTAAATCCAACAAAGAAGAGGGGCAATCTCACATATACTTAATTTACTCTCAGGATTAGAATGCACTTCCATGCTAAGAATTAGAACAGCATGGGAACAAGACCTCCAAATATCAATAGATGACATAACCTGGGCAAAAATTGAGAAAAGGGTTCACTCATCTTCAATGTGCACACGACACTCTCTGGTCCAATTTAAAGTGATACACCGGGTGCACTTCTCAAAAGCAAAATTAGCAAGAATATTTCCCCAAATTAACCCATTATGCGATAGATGTAAACTAGATAACGCAACATTAATACACATGTTTTGGCTTTGTCCGAAGCTAAAGGGGAACTGGAAATCCATCTTCAAAGCACTCTCCACGGTCTTAAAAATCCAAATTGATCCAAACCCTTTAATTTCTGTATTTGGAATCATTCCTGAAGGGATAGAACTACCTGTAGGGCAGGGGTCACCAACCTTTTTGAAATCAAGAGCTACTTTTTGGGTACTGATTAATGCGAAGGGCTACCAGTTTGATACACACTTAAATAAATTGCCAGAAATAGCCAATTTGCTCAATTTACCTTTAACTCTATGTTATTATTAATAATTAATGATATTTATCTTTGCGGAAACACTGATCATCTTAATGATTTCTCACAATAAATATATATAGAAACAGATAAATATCAATATGCAACACTTTATTTTTATATTTTCTCTAAGTGCACATTTTTCAAATTGAACATTTTCAAATGATCACTTCTAAGACAGTCTTGTGAAATGACAATATCCCATTTTAACTAGCTAGCCACTAACATTTAAAAAAAAATCATGAATTACTTTGTACCATGTTTGTACAAATAATAACTCATGTAAAATACAAAAGTCAACCCTCAAATTTTTAAATAAATCATGTCACACTTTGAACTGGACACCAAATCTGTTATCTGTTTCTTTGTCAGTTAGAGGGAAGCCTGGCATTGCATAGGTATATGTGTTTAAAAATCCTAAAATCATTTTTAAGGTTGTATTTTTTCTCTAAAATTGTCTTTCTGAAAGTTATAAGAAGCAAAGTAAAAAAATAAATGAATTTATTTAAACACGTGAAGACAAAGTCTTTAAAATATTTTCTTGGATTTTCAAATTCTATTTGAGTTTTGTCTCTCTTAGAATTAAAAATGTCGCGCAAAGCGAGACCAGCTTGCTAGTAAATAGATACAATTTTAAAAATAGAGGCAGCTCACTGGTAAGTGCTGCTATTTGAGCTATTTTTAGAACAGGCCAGCGGGCTACTCATCTGGTCCTTACGGGCTACCTGGTGCCCGCGGGCACCGCGTTGGTGACCCCTGCTGTAGGGGGTCACAAAATAGTTGCCTTTACCACCCTCCTCGCACGCCGCCTGATATTGTTGAAGTGGAAGGAGGCTGTCCCACCCTCAGTCTCCCACTGGATAAGGGACGTGCTGCAAACCTGAAGCTCGAGAAAATAAGATATACATTACGGGGCTCTGAAAACAAGTTTTTTAAAGTGTGGAGACCTTTTTTGACTTTTTTTGACCAATCCTCTACACAAGTGCAGGAAGAGCCCTAGACATGTACCTAAATATGACTGCCGACATTTCAGGCCTTGTCATGCTGCTTCTACAGTGTGTTTCAGTTTTCAATTACTTTGTCTCAAGTGCCTTGTATTGAACTTTTTTTTTTTTTTTTTTTACTCTGGGTACTTTTGTACTCTTATTTTTGTTTTTTGTTTTTGTTTTGAGTGACAGCAGGGGTAGGGGATGAAGAGGGTTTGAATCTGTTGTTAATGTGAATGTG